>NC_092295.1:8777555-8897555 GCF_036320965.1 Panulirus ornatus
ACATCTACGATCGTAGGAAGGACTTTGGGCAGTAGAAGGGAGCTGGTGGGTGACCCTCACTAACGGAGAGACTGGCTGATAGGATGGCCTCGGTGGAAGACTACAAACTGATGTTAACCAGCGTAACTCACCGTGAAAAAGACGCGTCACAAACTGTGTACACCTGGGACTTGCTTGACCCATACCTGGCATATGGGCCTCCCACAGCCATGGGTTATGGGGTCACGCAGCCATGGGTTATGGGGTCCCGCCCCATGGGTTATAGGGATCCATCACTATGGGTTATGGGGTTCTGATGCCATGGGTTATAGCGATCCATCACTATGGGTTATGGGGTTCTGATGCCATGGGTTATAGCGATCCATCACCATGGGTTATGGGGCCCCGTCACCATGGGGTTAAGTTGTCCTAATGCCAAGGTTATGGGCCCCATCGGCATGGGTTAAGAAGCCTCACTACAATGGGTTGTGGAGTCTCAATGGCATGGGTTATGGGGGCCCACTGCCATGGGTTAAGGACCCCACTGCTACGTGTTCAGGATCCCCACCTGCATGGGTTAAGGACCCCATCTGCATGGGTTAAGGACCCCACCTGCATGGGTTAAGGACCCCACCTGCATGGGTTAAGGACCCCACTGCTACGTGTTCAGGATCCCCATCTGCATGGGTTAGGGACCCCATCTGCATGGGTTAAGGACCCCATCTGCATGGGTTAAGGACCCCACCTGCATGGGTTAAGGACCCCATCTGCATGGGTTAAGGACCCCACTGCTACGTGTTCAGGATCCCCACCTGCATGGGTTAAGGACCCCACCTGCATGGGTTCAGGCCGGCTCCCTCGCCTCCTCCTACCATGCCACAGGTGGGACTGGTATGGTGGTGAAGAGGTGGTGGCTGTGTGACACAACCATGCCATCACCTTCTTAATTACAACTTCAACAACACCCCGGGCTCTCTCTCTCTCTCTCTCTCTCTCTCTCTCTCTCTCTCTCTCTCTCTCTCTCTCTCTCTCTCTCTTTGAGGGGGAAGGCGTCTCTTTCAGTCGTGTTAAGGCCAGACCCACCTCAGCCGGACCTTGTGGTCTGTGTGTCTACACTGAATCATAATCATTAGGACCATACCTGATGTTATACCAAAATTATATTCATTATGATCATACCTGACGTTATACTGAATTATACCTATTACAATCATACCTGAATGTTATATTGAATTATATCTATTAAGGATTATACCTGAAGTTACATTGAATTACATTGATTGTAATTATACGTTTAATCCTAACTGATTATGGTTGACTAAGAACATACCTGAAGATGTTCAGACTCATAATTCAGTTATAATTATCATACGTGAACTACATGTTGTAATACATACATCCTGATGCTCCGAACAGTGATAACGAGTAATGATAATTATCATAACTGATTTAATAACAGGGATATCTGGTCTTTATCACTGCCACACAGTGTGTTTGTTTTGTGGTGTTGTTGTGGTGTTGTGTTGTGTTGGTGTGTGTACCTGAGACATGAATTATCGTGGGCTGGTGCCCGACTGGCTGGCGGAATCACCCACTTTAAATTTTATGATAAGTAGACGACGCGGGCTCTCATTTACGCTATTATGATTACCATTATCTATCCCAGGGTCCCATTATGACAACTTCTGCCGTACACCAAGGCGCCTTCCCCCCAAGGGGTACTGCAGCTGCAAGGATTCGCTACGTCGTTTGGGTGGCGGTGATACCCTAGTTAAGTGTGGGTTTTCACTCGTGTCTTTGTACGTTTCTGTTCGTTCTTGGTCTCCCCCATGATTGATCACCACACGAAAATGCGCTTGTGAACTTTTCGTTTTCCCTTTTCCTCGTGGGTATACCAGTACTAGATCACGCGCACCACTGTAACCCCTTGCAATAAATAATATATATATATTATATATATATAATATATTAATATATATATATATAATATATATATATATATATTTTATCCCTGGGGATAGGGGGGAAAAATACTTCCCCGTATTCCCTGGTGTCGTAAAGGCGACTAAAAGGGAAGGGGGCGGGGGGGTGGGGAAAACCCCCCCTCTCGTTCTTTTTTTTTTTTTTTTTTTTTTTTCAAAAGAAGGAACAGAGAAGGGGGCCAGGTGAGGATATTCCCTCAAAGGCCCAGTCCTCTGTTCTTAACGCTCCCTCGCTAACGCGGGAAATGGCGAATAGTTTGAAAAAAAAAAAAAAAAAAAAAAAAAAAAAAAAAAAAAAAAAAAAAAACAAACCCCACTGCTACGTGTTCAGGATCCCCACCTGCATGGGTTAAGGACCCCATCTGCATGGGTTAAGGACCCCATCTGCATGGGTTAAGGACCCCATCTGCATGGGTTAAGGACCCCATCTGCATGGTTAAGGACCCCACTGCTACGTGTTCAGGATCCCCACCTGCATGGGTTAAGGACCCCATCTGCATGGTTAAGGACCCCACCTGCATGGGTTAAGGACCCCACTGCTACGTGTTCAGGATCCCCACCTGCATGGGTTAAGGACCCCATCTGCATGGTTAAGGACCCCACCTGCATGGGTTAAGGACCCCATCTGCATGGGTTAAGGACCCCACCTGCATGGGTTAAGGACCCCATCTGCATGGGTTAAGGACCCCACCTGCATGGGTTAAGGACCCCACCTGCATGGGTTAAGGACCCCACCTGCATGGGTTAAGGACCCCATCTGCATGGGTTAAGGACCCCACCTGCATGGGTTAAGGACCCCATCTGCATGGTTAAGGACCCCACCTGCATGGGTTAAGGACCCCATCTGCATGGGTTAAGGACCCCACCTGCATGGGTTAAGGACCCCATCTGCATGGTTAAGGACCCCACCTGCATGGGTTAAGGACCCCATCTGCATGGTTAAGGACCCCACCTGCATGGGTTAAGGACCCCACTGCTACGTGTTCAGGATCCCCACCTGCATGGGTTAAGGACCCCACTGCTACGTGTTCAGGATCCCCACCTGCATGGGTTAAGGACCCCACTGCTACGTGTTCAGGATCCCCACCTGCATGGGTTAAGGACCCCACCTGCATGGGTTAAGGACCCCACTGCTACGTGTTCAGGATCCCCACCTGCATGGGTTAAGGACCCCATCTGCATGGTTAAGGACCCCACTGCTACGTGTTCAGGATCCCCACCTGCATGGGTTAAGGACCCCACTGCTACGTGTTCAGGATCCCCACCTGCATGGGTTAAGGACCCCACCTGCATGGGTTAAGGACCCCATCTGCATGGGTTAAGGACCCCATCTGCATGGTTAAGGACCCCACTGCTACGTGTTCAGGATCCCCACCTGCATGGGTTAAGGACCCCATCTGCATGGTTAAGGACCCCACCTGCATGGGTTAAGGACCCCACCTGCATGGGTTAAGGACCCCATCTGCATGGTTAAGGACCCCACTGCTACGTGTTCAGGATCCCCACCTGCATGGGTTAAGGACCCCACCTGCATGGGTTAAGGACCCCATCTGCATGGTTAAGGACCCCACCTGCATGGGTTAAGGACCCCACCTGCATGGGTTAAGGACCCCATCTGCATGGTTAAGGACCCCACTGCTACGTGTTCAGGATCCCCACCTGCATGGGTTAAGGACCCCACTGCTACGTGTTCAGGATCCCCACCTGCATGGGTTAAGGACCCCATCTGCATGGTTAAGGACCCCACCTGCATGGGTTAAGGACCCCATCTGCATGGTTAAGGACCCCACCTGCATGGGTTAAGGACCCCATCTGCATGGTTAAGGACCCCACCTGCATGGGTTAAGGACCCCATCTGCATGGTTAAGGACCCCACCTGCATGGGTTAAGGACCCCATCTGCATGGGTTAAGGACCCCATCTGCATGGTTAAGGACCCCATCTGCATGGTTAAGGACCCCACCTGCATGGGTTAAGGACCCCATCTGCATGGTTAAGGACCCCACCTGCATGGGTTAAGGACCCCACTGCTACGTGTTCAGGATCCCCACCTGCATGGGTTAAGGACCCCACCTGCATGGGTTAAGGACCCCACCTGCATGGGTTAAGGACCCCATCTGCATGGGTTAAGGACCCCACCTGCATGGGTTAAGGACCCCACTGCTACGTGTTCAGGATCCCCACCTGCATGGGTTAAGGACCCCACCTGCATGGGTTAAGGACCCCATCTGCATGGTTAAGGACCCCACCTGCATGGGTTAAGGACCCCACTGCTACGTGTTCAGGATCCCCACCTGCATGGGTTAAGGACCCCATCTGCATGGGTTAAGGACCCCATCTGCATGGGTTAAGGACCCCACCTGCATGGGTTAAGGACCCCATCTGCATGGGTTAAGGACCCCATCTGCATGGTTAAGGACCCCACCTGCATGGGTTAAGGACCCCACCTGCATGGGTTAAGGACCCCATCTGCATGGGTTAAGGACCCCATCTGCATGGGTTAAGGACCCCATCTGCATGGGTTAAGGACCCCATCTGCATGGTTAAGGACCCCACCTGCATGGGTTAAGGACCCCATCTGCATGGGTTAAGGACCCCATCTGCATGGTTAAGGACCCCACCTGCATGGGTTAAGGACCCCACTGCTACGTGTTCAGGATCCCCACCTGCATGGGTTAAGGACCCCACCTGCATGGGTTAAGGACCCCATCTGCATGGGTTAAGGACCCCATCTGCATGGGTTAAGGACCCCATCTGCATGGGTTAAGGACCCCATCTGCATGGGTTAAGGACCCCATCTGCATGGGTTAAGGACCCCACTGCTACGTGTTCAGGATCCCCACCTGCATGGGTTAAGGACCCCATCTGCATGGGTTAAGGACCCCATCTGCATGGGTTAAGGACCCCATCTGCATGGGTTAAGGACCCCATCTGCATGGGTTAAGGACCCCATCTGCATGGGTTAAGGACCCCATCTGCATGGGTTAAGGACCCCACCTGCATGGGTTAAGGACCCCACCTGCATGGGTTAAGGACCCCATCTGCATGGTTAAGGACCCCACCTGCATGGGTTAAGGACCCCATCTGCATGGGTTAAGGACCCCATCTGCATGGGTTAAGGACCCCACCTGCATGGGTTAAGGACCCCACTGCTACGTGTTCAGGATCCCCACCTGCATGGGTTAAGGACCCCATCTGCATGGGTTAAGGACCCCACCTGCATGGGTTAAGGACCCCACTGCTACGTGTTCAGGATCCCCACCTGCATGGGTTAAGGACCCCACCTGCATGGGTTAGGGACCCCACCTGCATGGGTTAAGGACCCCACTGCTACGTGTTCAGGATCCCCACCTGCATGGGTTAAGGACCCCACCTGCATGGGTTAAGGACCCCACCTGCATGGGTTCAGGCCGGCTCCCTCGCCTCCTCGTCCCACCATGCAACAGGTGGGACTGGTATGGTGGTGAAGAGGTGGTGGCTGTGTGACACAACCTTGCCATCACCTTCTTAATTACAACTTCAACAACACCCCGGGCTCTCTCTCTCTCTCTCTCTCTCTCTCTCTCTCTCTCTCTCTCTCTCTCTCTCTCTCTCTCTTTGAGGGGGAAGGCGTCTCTTTCAGTGGTGTTAAGGCCAGACCCACCTCAGCCGGACCTTGTGGTCTGTGTGTCTACACTGAATCATAATCATTAGGACCATACCTGATGTTATACCAAAATTATATTCATTATGATCATACCTGACGTTATACAGAATTATACCTATTACAATCATACCAGAATGTTATATTGAATTATATCTATTAAGGATTATACCTGAAGTTACATTGAATTACATTGATTGTAATTATACGTTTAATCCTAACTGATTATGGTTGATTAAGAACATATCTGAAGATGTTCAGACTCATAATTCAGTTATAATTATCATACGTGAACTACATGTTGTAATACATACATTCTGATGCTCTGAACAGTGATAACGAGTAATGATAATTATCATAACTGATTTAATAACGAGGTATATCTGGTCTTTATCACTGCCACACAGTGTGTGTGTGTGTGTGTGTGTGTGTGTGTGTGTGTGTGTGTGTGTGTGTGTGTGTGTACCTGAGACATGAATTATCGTGGTGCTGGCTGCCTGACTGGCTGGCTGGAATCACCCACTTAATTCATTATGATAAGTGAGACGACGCGGGCATCTCATTTACGCTATTATGATTACCATTATCTATCCCAGGGTCCCATTATGACAGACTTCTGCCGTCACACCAAGGGCGCCTTCCCCAAGGGCTACTGCAGCTGCAAGGATGCGCTACGTCGTCGGCTGGCGGTGATACAGCCTAGTTAAGTGTGGCTTTTCACTCGTGTCTTAGCTACGTCTTCTGTCTCGTTCTTGTGTCTCCCCTGATGATGTGATCACCACACGAAAGTGCGCTTGTGAACTTATCGTGTTCCGTTTTCCTCGTGGGTATATCCATGTACTAGATCACGCGCACCACTGTAACCTCTTGCAATAAATATATATATATATATATATATATATATATATATATATATATATATATATATATATATATATATATATATATATATCCCTGGGGATAGGGGAGAAAGAATACTTCCCACGTATTCCCTGCGTGTCGTACAAGGCGACTAAAAGGGAAGGGAGCGGGGGGCTGGAAATCCTCCCCTCTCGTTCTTTTTTTTTTTTTTTTTATTTTTCCAAAAGAAGGAACAGAGAAGGGGGCCAGGTGAGGATATTCCCTCAAAGGCCCAGTCCTCTGTTCTTAACGCTCCCTCGCTAACGCGGGAAATGGCGAATAGTTTAAAACAAAAAGAAAGATATATATATATATATATATATATATATATATATATATATATATATATATATATATATATATATATATATATATATTGCACCACTGGACGACCCCTGCACCACCACAGGACGACCCCTGCACCACCACAGGACGACCCCTGCACCACCACAGGACGACCCCTGCATCACCACAGGACGACCCCTGCATCACCACAGGACGACCCCTGCACCACCACAGGACGACCCCTGCACCACCACAGGACGACCCCTGCACCACCACAGGACGAACCCTGCATCACCACAGGACGACCCCTGCAACACCACAGGACGACCCCTGCATCACCACAGGACGACCCCTGCACCACCACAGGACGACCCCTGCATCACCACAGGACGACCCCTGCACCACCACAGGACGACCCCTGCATCACCACAGGACGACCCCTGCATCACCACAGGACGACCCCTGCACCACCACTGGACGACCCCTGCACCACCACAGGACGACCCCTGCATCACCACAGGACGACCCCTGCACCACCACAGGACGACCCCTGCATCACCACAGGACGACCCCTGCACCACCACTGGACGACCCCTGCAACACCACAGGACGACCCCTGCATCACCACAGGACGACCCCTGCACCACCACAGGACGACCCCTGCATCACCACAGGACGACCCCTGCACCACCACAGGACGACCCCTGCATCACCACAGGACGACCCCTGCATCACCACAGGACGACCCCTGCACCACCACTGGACGACCCCTGCACCACCAGAGGACGACCCCTGCATCACCACAGGACGACCCCTCCATCACGATGGTATAGGAGCCTCCGTGCACCACGGTACGATCCCTTAAGTCAACGGTGCGATCTTTGGGCTTGACGACGGTACGACCCCTGAGGACAATGGTACGACCCCTGAGCATGACGGTACGACCCCTGAGCACGACGGTACGACCCCTGAGCACGACGGTACGACCCCTGAGCACGACGGTACGACCCCTGAGCACGAAGGTACGACCCCTGAGCACGACGGTGCGACACCTGAGCACGACGGTACGACCCCCGAGCACGATAGTACGACCCCTGAGCACGACGGTGCGACACCTGAGCACGACGGTACGACCCCCGAGCACGATGGTACGACCCCTGAGCACGACGGTACGACCCCTGAGCACGACGGTGCGACCCTAGAGTAGGATAGCGACCAGGACATTCGCATGGCCCTTCAGGGACAGGTCAAAGGCCTGGTCACTCAGCCGTACCTTCGTGATCAAGGGTCGTATTGTCGTACTTAAGGGCCGTAACATCGTGACCAAGGGTCGTAAAGTCGTGCTACACACACACACACACACACACACACACACAGGCCACAGGCAGTGGCCGGGGTCGGGGTTAATAAGGCCAATATACTTCAAGCCAACTGAAGCCACAGACCTGGGAGTCAACAATGCATGGCAGCACACATTCTTGTCCGCTACCTTCTCTCTCTCTCTCTTTCTCTCTCTCTCTCTCTCTCTCTCTGTATATATATATATATATATATATATATATATATATATATATATATATATATATATATATATATATATATATATACTTGATTATGGATTCTTGCACTAGCGAGGTAGCGCCATAAACAGTCGAAGAGAAGCTGCATTCGCTCACATCCATTCTCTAGCTGTCATGTGTAATGCACCGAAACCAGAGCTACCTATCCACATCCAGGTCCCACAGCCCTTTCCGTGGTTCACCCCGGACGCGTCACATGCTCTGGTGTGGTCCACTGACAATACGTCGACCCCAGTATACCACATCGTTCCAATTCACTCTATTCCTTGCACGCCTTTCATCCCCCTGCATGTTCAGGCCCCGATCGCTCAAAATCTTTTTCACTCCATCCTTCCACCTCCAATTTAGTCTCCCAATTCTCCTAGTTCCCTCCACCTCTGACACATATATCCTCTTTATCAACCTCTCCTCACTCATTCTCCCCAAATGCCGAAACCATTTCAACACGCCCTCTTGTGTTCTCTCAACCACGCTCTTTTCATTTCCACACATCTCTCTTACCCTTTCACCACATATTGTCCTCAAACATTTCATTTCCACCACAGCCAGCCACCCTATGAATAGCCCATGCCTCGCATTCATACAACATATAGGGATTACTATGCCTTCAAACACACACATTTTCGCCCTCCCAGATAACGAACTCTCTTTCCACACATTCTTCAATGCTCCCAGAACCTTCGCCCCCTTCCCCACCCTATGACACACATCCGCTTCCATGGTTCCATTCGCTGCCATCTCCACTGCCAGGTAACTAAAACAATTCCCTCCTCCAAATTTTCGCCATTCAAACTCACACCTCAACTAACCTGTCCCTCTACCCTGCTAAACCTAATAACCTGATTTTGTAGAGCGGTAAAAACCTAACGGTTATTTAACGCTTTTTTTACTTTTTTTACATCCGACAGATCTGTACCACCCCGAAATAACTCAATGAAGAGGGAATTATCTATGAACGCTGGCGAAACGAGTTTCTTTTTTTCAGCTGTACAGTTAGAGAACACTGGAGTGAACCATACCATCAGATATTACCGTGGCCAAGACTATCAGGCCATTTTATATCACGCCCAGACAGATGATTGAATTCAAATTACCAATGAGCACACGCGGCCTCTCCAGCAATGACAACACGACCAACACTTATTTCAACGTACCCAAAGTACCCAGCAACTGTCGGCAGCGTTTACCGTCCACATCTTCCTGTAAAACCTCGACTACAACAGTCCTACGTGTCCATCCTCACAGGTGAGATCCTGCGGGAAATGGTGGGCGGGGGAGGAGCCCTCTGAGTTACTACCTTATCTTCATGTATACAGATTAGCTATTTAGGGTTCCTATCCTCCAGCAGATGATCCCCTGGTCGCAGGGCACCGGGTCTTCTGTTATCTGCCCTCGCCATGCACTCCTGAAGGAGTCGGACGGTCGTCGTCAACATCTACGTGATGTTATGGGAGACTCAGGTGGGTGATGCCCCTGGCATGAGGGGGAGGAGGGAGCTACTCCTCCTGCAGGAGGTGTGTGTGTGTGTGTGTGTGTGAACGTACCAACTTGAGGAAGGTGGGCCACGTACGGGTGGGTAGTGGGGCACGTGCCCCAGGACTAGTAACGGTACCCTGCTACCCACCCGCCCACCACCCGGCCAACCTGCCACCCACCCGGCCAACCTGCCACCCACCCGGCCAACCAGCCAGCCACCCAGACAGCCAGCCAGCTACCCAGACAGCCAGACAGCCACCCAGACAGTCAGCCAGCCTGCCAGACAGCCAGCCAGCCACCCATCCAGTCAGCCAGCTACCCAGACAGCCACCCAATCAGCCAGCCAGACAGCTGGCCACCCTACCAGTCAGCCACCTTACCAGCCAGCCAGCCAGATACCATACTAAACTGCCTGCCAGGTAGTCAGCCAGCCACTCTACCAGTCAGTCAGCCACCCTACCAACCTGCCAGTTAGTCAGCTAGCCACTCTACCAGTCAGTCACTGCCAGCTAACCATCCTGCCACAGCCAATCAGCCTGTCAGCCATCTTGCCACCCAGCCAATCACCCTACCACCCGTCCTGCCAGTCAGCCAGCCTGCCAATCAACCAGCCAGCCAGCCTGCCAATCAGCTAGCCAGCCAGTCTGCTAATCAACCAGCCAGCCAGCCTGCCAATCAGCTAGCCAGCCAGTCTGCTAATCAACCAGCCAGCCAGCCTGCCAATCAACCAGCCAGCCAGCCTGCCAATCAGCCAGCCAGCCAGCCTGCCAATCAACCAGCCAGCCAGCCTGCTAATCAACCAGCCAGCCAGCCTGCCAATCAACCAGCCAGCCAGCCTGCTAATCAGCCAGCCAGCCAGCCTGCCAATCAGCCAGCCAGCCAGGAGAATACCAGTGGTTGGTGCTGACTCACTCGGGTCCCGCCAGACTTGTCCACATCCAGAGCCCCGCTCCCCTGCATGCCAAACCCCCACACCCTTACCCCACACCCCACACCCCTACCCTAACCCCACGCTGCTACCTTGGCGCACGCATGTGCCCTCTCTCTCTCTCTCTCTCTCTCTCTCTCTCTCTCTCTCTCTCTCTCTCTCTCTCTCTCTCTCTCTCTCTCTCTTTCTCCGTAACCACGAATCACGCACGGGGCCCTCTAGGGTTCGAATCCTGAGCGAAGCAGTCAGCCCACAGCCAACCCAGGTATACTCCTCCTCCTTCCCCCGGGGCTGTTCGGGTACCTGGCTTCATCTGGCGTGTGTGTGTGTGTGTGTGTGTGTGTGTGTGTGTGTGTATGTGTGTGTGTGTGTGTGTGTGTGCGTGCAGCCGTGGTACATAAGTAAAAGGTTATGAAACGAGCGAAGACGAGCGTAAAACTCCCTCCCCGAACGACACAGTCAGTAATGATGATGAGTGATCACAGACGACCACCACAGGGGTCACTGCTGGCCACCTCCCTCCCTCCTTCCCTCCTTCCCTCCCTCCCTCCCTCCCTCCTTCCCTCCTTCCCTCCCTCCTTCCCTCCCTCCCTCCCTCACACCTGCATAACCCTCCACACCACACTAACCCTCCCCCTCTCCCCGGTGGGGCGGTCCACACATGACCACGTCACCAACATCCACCCAGAGACCGCCCTTATTACCGCTGTTTCGCCTCCAACCCTGCCCCACACCCTACTGTCTCACGAGGCTCCAGTCCCCTCCAGGTTGTCCACTCCACCAAGCCTTCCACCCTGTCCCACACCCTACTGTCTTATTAGGTCCCAGTCCCCTCCAGGTTGTCCACTCCACCAAGCCTCCAACCCTGTCCCACACCCTTCTGTCTCACTACGCCTCAGTCCCCTCCAGGTTGTCCAGTCCACCAAGCTTCCACCCTGTCCCCACACCCTACTGTCTTATTAGGTCCCAGTCCCCTCCAGGTTGTCCACTCCACCAAGCTTCCAACCCTGTCCCACACCCTACTGTCTCACGAGGCTCCAGTCCCCTCCAGGTTGTCCACTCCACCAAGCTTGCAATCCTGTCCCACACCCTACTGTCTCACGAGGTCCCAGTCCCCTCCAGGTTGTCCACTCCACCAAGCCTTCCACCCTGTCCCACACCCTTCTGTCTCACTACGCCTCAGTCCCCTCCAGGTTGTCCAGTCCACCAAGCCTCCAACCCTGTCCCCACACCCTACTCTCTTATTAGGTCCCAGTCCCCTCCAGGTTGTCCACTCCACCAAGCTTGCAATCCTGTCCCACACCCTACTGTCTCACGAGGCCCCAGTCCCCTCCAGGTTGTCCACTCCACCAAGCCTCCAACCCTGCCCCACACCCTACTCTCTTATTAGGTCCCAGTCCCCTCCAGGTTGTCCACTCCACCAAGCTTCCAACCCTGCCCCACACCCTACTGTCTCACTACGCCTCAGTCCCCTCCAGGTTGTCCACTCCACCAAGCTTCTCGGTGTCACCCTGGACGACAAGCTAAACTGGAGGGAACACGTCAAGGACCACCAGCCTTCGTCTCAACATTCCCAGTAAACTCAAGACACTTGGACGCCCTGAGCCCAGCTGAACTCAAGATGATGTACACAACTTTCATTCATCCTACACTCCACCACCACCACGTCTCTCCCCACCTGCGTCTTGCACGCAAGACCATGTCACTCCCTCTCACACCACCAACCATGGGGCACTCAACACCTTGGTCCCTCCCTCCCAACTGTCCCCAACCATCATTAATACTTCGTGTGATACTTCATCATGACGCCATGCACCAACGTCACCTGAGGGGATGCGCCATCGTCACCTCCTACCATGAGAGATCCCTCGTCTCCAAGTTGCAGTTCGGCACCACATCGAGCCAGGTATGAGTTCTTACACACCGCCATTGTGAACATTATCACCAGTGTTATATCTGTGTGACCCGCCACTCAAATACCCTCAATATACGTGACAGACCCCATGTCTTTACTAACCCTTGTTACAGACCCCATGTCTTTACTGACCCTTGTTACAGACCCCATGTCTTTACTGACCCTTGTTACAGACCCCATGTCTTTACTGACCCTTGTTATAGACCCCATGTCTTTACTGACCCTTGTTACAGACCCCATGTCTTTACTGACCCTTGTTACAGACCCCATGTCTTTACTGACCCTTGTTATAGACCCCATGTCTTTACTGACCCTTGTTATAGACCCCATGTCTTTACTGACCCTTGTTATAGACCCCATTTCTCTACTAACCCTTGAATAGACCCCATGTCTTTACTGTTCCTTGTTACAGACCCCATGTCTTTACTGACCCTTGTTATAGACCCCATGTCTTTACTGACCCTTGTTACAGACCCCATGTCTTTACTGACCCTTGTTACAGACCCCATGTCTTTACTGACCCTTGTTACAGACCCCATGTCTTTACTGACCCTTGTTACAGACCCCATGTCTTTACTGACCCTTGTTATAGACCCCATGTCTTTACTGACCCTTGTTATAGACCCCATGTCTTTACTGACCCTTGTTATAGACCCCATGTCTTTACTAACCCTTGTTATAGACCCCATGTCTTTACTAACCCTTGTTATTGACCCCATGTCTTTACTGACCCTTGTTACAGACCCAATGTCTTTACTGACCCTTGTTATAGACCCCATGTCTTTACTGACCCTTGTTATAGACCCCATGTCTTTACTAACCCTTGTTATAGACCCCATTTCTTTACTGACCCTTGTTATAGACCCCATGTATTTACTAACCCTTGTTATAGACCCCATTTCTCTACTAACCCTTGAATAGACCCCATGTCTTTACTGTTCCTTGTTATAGACCCCATGTCTTTACTGACCCTTGTTATAGACCCCACGTCTTTACTAACCCTTGTTATAGACCCCATTTCTCTACTAACCCATGTATAGACCCCATGTCTTTACTGACCCTTGTTATAGACCCCATGTCTTTACTATATGTATTTTTCTCTATATATTTTCAGTCTCTGTCTCTGTCGTATTTATTCAATAGACTGTTAACTACTACTATCACTACTACTACTACTACTACTACTACTACTACTACTACTACTACTACTACTACTACTATCAGCCTCTGCTACTACTACTACTACTACTACTACTACTTCAGTAATCGTATTCAAAAAACATATATGAATAATCCAAGCACATATATAAGACATATACACCCCAAAACACAACACAAGCATCCATTATCACACACACACACACACACACACACACACACACACACACACACACACACACAAAACCATTCTACAAACCCGGCTAACGACCTTAACAAGACCAATGGTAGTACGATAGTATAGATGGTTCGCTCTTGAGATGGAGCGGTATACGAACAGCACAAATGGGTAGTTATAACCAGGCGATCACACTCCCTCCCCGTACAGTACAAATGGGTAATTACAACGAGGTAATTGAGTACTAATGGCACCCACAATTACGATCTAATACATTAGGAGTGGACAGTGTGGTACACTCTTGACCACGACGGAACGACCCACATTGGCCACAACGGAACGACCCACACTGGCCACGAGGGTACGACCCACACTGGCCACGACGGAACGACCCACACTGGCCACGACGGAACGACCCACACTGGCCACGACGGAACGACCCACACTGGTCACGACGGAACGACCCACACTGGCCACGACGGAACGACCCACACTGGTCACGACGGAACGACCCATACTGGCCAAAAGGGTACGACCCACACTGGCCACGACGGAACGACCACTGGCCACGAGGGTACGACCCACACTGGCCACGACGGAACGACCCACAATGGCCACGACGGAACGACCCACACTGGTCATGAGGGTACGACCCAAACTAGCCACGACGAAACGACCACTGGCCAAGAGGGTACGAACCACTAAGCAGGATGGTGTGACCCTTGAGCACGACGGGACGACTCCTCAACAAGATGATAAGATCCTTGATCAAGATGGTACGACCCTTGAGCATGATGGTACGACCCTTGAGCACGACGTTACGACTCTTCAGCACCATGGTACGGCCCTTGAACACGACGGAACGACCACTGGGAACGATGGTGCGACCCTCGAGCACGATGGTACGACCCTTAAGCTCGACAGTACGGCCCCTGAGCACGAAGGTACGACCCTCGAACACGATGGTACGACCCTTGGGTATGATCATCTGTACCTTCAGCGTCAGGTGAAAGCCTAAGTAATCATGTCCGAGGGTCGTACAGTCGTGCTCAAGGATCGTATCATCGTGTTCAAAAGTCGTACAGTAGTGCTCAAGGGTCGTATCGTCGTGTTCAAGAGTCGTACAGTCGTACTCAAGGGTCGTATCGTCGTGTTCAAGAGTCGCACAATCGTACTCAAGGGTCGTACCGTCGTGTTCAAGAGTCGTACAGTCGTACTCAAAGGTCGTATCGTCGTGTTCAAGAGTCGTACAGCCGTACTCAAGGGTCGTATCGTCGTGTTCAAGATTCGTACAGTCGTACTCAAGGGACGTACAGTATCGTCGTATCGTCGTGTTCAAGAGTCGCACAGTCGTGCTCAAGGGTCGTATCGTCGTGTTCAAGAGTCGCACAGTCGTGTACAAGGGTCATATCGTCGTGTTCTAGAGTCGTACAGTCGTGCTCAAGGGTCGTATCGTCGTGTTCAAGAGCCGTACAGTCGTGCTCAAGGGTCGTATCGTCGTGTTCTAGAGTCGTACAGTCGTACTCAAGGGTCGTATCGTCGTGTTCGAGTCGTACAGTCGTGCTCAAGGGTCGTATCGTCGTGTTCAAGAGCCGTACAGTCGTGCTCAAGGGTCGTATCGTCGTGTTCTAGAGTCGTACAGTCGTACTCAAGGGTGTATCGTCGTGTTCGAGTCGTACAGTCGTGCTAAAGGGTCGTATCGTCGTGTTCGAGTTGTACAGTCGTGCTCAAGGGTCGTATCGTCGTGTTCAAGAGTCGTACAGTCGTGCTAAAGGGTCGTACCGTCGTGTTTAAGAGTCGTACAATCGTGCTCAATGGTCGTATCGTCGTGTTCAAGAGCCGTACAGTCGTGCTCAAGGGTCGTATCGTCGTGTTCAAGAGTCGTACAGTCGTGCTCAAGGGTCGTACCGTCGTGTTCAAGAGTCGTACAGTCGTACTCAAAGGTCGTATCGTCGTGTCCAAGAGTCATACAGTCGTGCTCAAGGGTCGTATCGTCGTGTTCAAGAGTCGTACAGTCGTGCTCAAGGGTCGTATCGTCGTGTTCTAGAGTCGTACCGTTGTGTTCAGGGGTTCAGCAAGTCAGCAGTGGCAAGCAGGTGACACCAGCTGACACAATCTATCAATCTACCGATCAATCTATCTATCTATTTATCTATCTATCTATTTATCTATCTATCTATCTATTTATCTATCTATCTATCTATTTATCTCCACTGTCCCTTACTTCAGCAGTGGGCTCCCAGTGTGACACCAGCAGACAATCTCTCTCTCTCTCTCTCTCTCTCTCTCTCTCTCTCTCTCTCTCTCTCTCTCTCTCTCCCTCCCTGACCATCATCAGCCCTCACGTGCACCAGGCAAGGCCCAAGCCTCGCATGCCACACACACACACACACACACACACACGTGTCTCTCCTGGCCTTCCGTGCCTCCGTCACGCCACTTCAGACGTAGCCATAACTGGAGGTCGTCGCGAACATCCTGCGTGTACATCATCATCTGCAGGCAGTCACACACACACACACACACACACACACATACACACATACACACACACACACACACACACAGAGCTGACTGGATGGTGCACATGTCAGGGGAGTGGGAGACTGTCTGGCTACTCCCACGAACAGACCCTCTACCCACAGCTTACAGACTGGCTATTCCCAAGAACAGACCCTCTACCCACAGCTTACAGACTAGCTATTCCCACGAACAGACCCTCTACCCACAGCTTACAGACTGGCTATTCCCACGAACAGACCCTCTACCCACAGCTTACAGACTAGCTATTCCCACGAACAGACCCTCTACCCACAGCTTACAGACTGGCTATTCTCACGAACAGACCCTCTACCCACAGCTTACAGACTGGCTATTCCCACGAACAGACCCTCTACCCACAGCTTACAGACTGGCTATTCTCACGAACAGACCCTCTACCCACAGCTTACAGACTAGCTATTCCCACGAACAGACCCTCTACCCACAGCTTACAGACTGGCTATTCCCACGAACAGACCCTCTACCCACAGCTTACAGACTGGCTATTCCCACGAACAGACCCTCTACCCACAGCTTACAGACTGGCTATTCTCACGAACAGACCCTCTACCCACAGCTTACAGACTGGCTATTCCCAAGAGCAGACCCTCTACCCACAGCTTACAGACTGGCTTCTCCCACACCCACTCCCCCCTACCCACAATCACTGACGGCTGCTCTAGTGACCACACTTCCACCCACAACCCTCCAGCCCCACATCTAAACACAGGAAGACATAGTGTGGGCACTAGGGGAGGAAGTAAGTCTCCCTTCCAAGTCTATACCCGGCTATAAAGCGAGAGAGAAATAAAAAACTGTAAAACTGCTTGATGAAAAATGGCAGAGATTATACAGTGAACATGAGCGTGGGTAAGTTGCATTCCTGTGTTCACTCATGCACACGAGTTGTACACTGACCTCTCTCCACCCCTGAGGTATTAAGGGGGGTGCGGTGGGGGGGTGACAACCAAACCCCCACACCGACACGTCCAAACATAAACAAATACAGCTAATGTTATCTTGGTTACTTCTGATCTCGATTATTTGGTTTTGGAGCAAGCGACCGTCAGCTCTGACCTCAATACCAGTACGGGCTCCTCCTTGTCCGACGGGAAAGCGAGAGGACACACTGCCATGACCAGTGTGGGGAAAATTAAAACTCCCAGTACCATCTCCTTCAAGGCTTCTGTTATCTTAGGATAAGAAAAAGTAATTCGTATACAGAAATATTCCTGATGTATCACGGCATTTTCTGCTCACACTCTCATCATTCTCAAGCCAACCTATATATAGAGATGCTCTGTGGAAGGTATTAAGAATATATGGTGTGGGAGGCAAGTGTTAGAAGCAGTGAAAAGTTTTTATCGAGGATGTAAGGCATGTGTACGTGTAGGGGTGTCTCCATGGTTGTTTAATTTGTTTATGGATGGGGTTGTTAGGGAGGTGAATGCAAGAGTTTTGGAAAGAGGGGCAAGTATGAAGTCTGTTGGGGATGAGAGAGCTTGGGAAGTGAGTCAGTTGTTGTTCGCTGATGATACAGCGCTGGTGGCTGATTCATGTGAGAAACTGCAGAAGCTGGTGACTGAGTTTGGTAAAGTGTGTGAAAGAAGAAAGTTAAGAGTAAATGTGAATAAGAGCAAGGTTATTAGGTACAGTAGGGTTGAGGGTCAAGTCAATTGGGAGGTGAGTTTGAATGGAGAAAAACTGGAGGAAGTGAAGTGTTTTAGATATCTGGGAGTGGATCTGGCAGCGGATGGAACCATGGAAGCGGAAGTGGATCATAGGGTGGGGGAGGGGGCGAAAATTCTGGGAGCCTTGAAGAATGTGTGGAAGTCGAGAACATTATCTCGGAAAGCAAAAATGGGTATGTTTGAAGGAATAGTGGTTCCAACAATGTTGTATGGTTGCGAGGCGTGGGCGATGGATAGAGTGGTGCGCAGGAGGATGGATGTGCTGGAAATGAGATGTTTGAGGACAATGTGTGGTGTGAGGTGGTTTGATCGAGTAAGTAACGTAAGGGTAAGAGAGATGTGTGGAAATAAAAAGAGCGTGGTTGAGAGAGCAGAAGAGGGTGTTTTGAAATGGTTTGGGCACATGGAGAGAATGAGTGAGGAAAGATTGACCAAGAGGATATATGTGTCGGAGGTGGAGGGAACGAGGAGAAGAGGGAGACCAAATTGGAGGTGGAAAGATGGAGTGAAAAGGATTTTGTGTGATCGGGGCCTGAACATGCAGGAGGGTGAAAGGAGGGCAAGGAATAGAGTGAATTGGAGCGATGTGGTATACCGGGGTTGACGTGCTGTCAGTGGATTGAATCAGGGCATGTGAAGCGTCTGGGGTAAACCATGGAAAGCTGTGTAGGTATGTATATTTGCGTGTGTGGACGTATGTATATACATGTGTATGGGGGTGGGTTGGGCCATTTTCTTTCGTCTGTTTCCTTGCGCTACCTCGCAAACGCGGGAGACAGCGACAAAGCAAAAAAAAAAAAAAAAAAAATATATATATATATATATATATATATATATATATATATATATATATATATATATATATATTGAAAAGGATCATAATTTTGCGCGTGATCAATATATTCCTATGACTCCACGGGGAAAATGAAACATAAGTTGCCAAGTGCACTTTCGTGTAATAAACACATCATCAGGGGAGACACAAGAGAAACACATAAGTCAGTTGATATACAACGAAGAGACGAAGCTAGGGCGCCATTTGGTAAACATGCGATTGTCCTAGACGATATATATATATATATATATATATATATATATATATATATATATATATATATATATATATATATATATATATATATAATGTATATGAGCGTGTGTGGACGTGTATGTATATACATATGTGGGTGGGTTGGGCCATTCTTTAGTCTGTTTGCTTGCTCTGTCTCACCAACGCGGGAGACAGCGACAAAGTATAATAAAGAATAAAAAAAATAATATTGCAGTAGGTCACATTGATGCGCGTGATCTAGTGTTGGCTGATAACCAAGATGTGATGATATACGAAAGTGCACACGCACTTATCGTGTTCCATTTCTCTTCGTGGCTATCAGCATATATATATATATATATATATATATATATATATATATATATATATATATATATATATATATATTGTTCATACTACTTGCCATTTCCCGCGTTAGCGAGGTAGCGTTAAGAAGAGAGGACTGAGCCTTTGAGAGAACATCCTCACCTGGCCCCGTTCTCTGTTCCTTCTTTTGGAAAATTAAAAGAGAGGGGAGGATTTCCAGCCCCCCGCTCCCTTCCCTTTTAGTCGCCTTCTATGACACGCAGGGAATACGTGGGAAGTATTCTTTCTCCCCTATCCCCAGGGATAATATATATATATATATATATATATATATATATATATATATATATATATATATATATATATATCCTAGCCTAAGCTAGATACCCATTTATCAACCAGCCTGGGTGGAGGATGACCAGCTGGGTGGACTGTGGACCGACAGCTGCTACTAGGATTCGAAACTATTTGCGTCCGACCCCCGGGCGGACCCCACGCGACCCGTGAATGAATCACGGTACAGCTTGCACCACAGTGGTCCATCTGTTGTACAGTCATAAGTCTTGCGCCACGCCCGATGTTCCGGTACACGCCAACTCGAAGCAGTCCCGAGGCCCTCTGTCTCTGCCTGTCAAGACCAAAGGTTCGATACAGCTTCAGTCAGGCGAGTACCGAGACGTCTGGTCATACGTCACCATCAGGTATCACGTCATATCCTTATCTACCACAGTAATCGTCAGGGGTCGAGATAAGGGTTCGTTACAGCTTCAATCAGCTGTGCCATAGGAATTCTTACAGGGGGTTCGAAGCCACGACTGGACATGTACA
This sequence comes from Panulirus ornatus, assembly GCF_036320965.1. Classification (NCBI taxonomy): domain Eukaryota; kingdom Metazoa; phylum Arthropoda; class Malacostraca; order Decapoda; family Palinuridae; genus Panulirus; species Panulirus ornatus. Next base: position 8,798,017 of record NC_092295.1, read on the forward strand.
TTTGGGTGCAAGAACAGGGCACCCACCGCCTGGGTCATGTTGTCTCATTCAAACGAACAACGCGTCACCGAGGAGCTCCATCCCATACTGGGGTTCCATCCACTCACACCACGACGTCAATTGGCCTTTCAGAGCCACACCTCCCTAACCCAACGACTGGCCCTTCCTATCTAACCCTTTGAAGCATGACGGAACAGCCCTCGATCATTAAGACTCACGTCATCATATTCAAGGGTCGAAGCGTCGTGTTCAAGAGGTTATGAGCCTCAAAAGGGGACCAGCAGGTTATAAAGCACTTTCACTTGTTCATGAACCTCGATCCAGAGGGTTGGAATATGTTCATCATTTATAACAGGCGTCGGGTTCACACACACACACAGATAGGGCCCCACGAGTGTAAAACTCCCTCCCCGTGCAGTGCACGTAGGTAAATACACACACGCAATGATATATGCTCGTAAATGGCAAAAAAATATTGAGTGAATACATACACGAGTTAAGACATGGTACGTATGTTCATGGATGAGGTGGGGACGTGTAAAACTCTCTTCCCGTAACACACAAATAGTAACTCCACACACACACACACACACACACACACACACACACACACACACACACACACACACACACACACACACACACACACACACACACACACACACACACACACAAGTTGCTGACCACCTGGTTCAGTCCAATGACAGCATATCGACCTTGTACACAGTGTCGATCCAATTCACACGATCCCGTGCACGCCTTGCACCCTCCTGCATGTTCAGGCCCCAACTGCGCAAAATATCTATCACTCCATCCTTCCACCTCCAATTCGGTCTTCCCCTCTCCTTGTTCCCTCCACTTTTGACACATACATCCTCTTCGTGAACCTCTCCTCACTCATTCTCTCCATATGTCCGGACCATTTCATGGCCGTAAACATCATGTTAAATGGAGTTTGTTAACTTCGCTCTGCGTCCCTTAACGTACTTTCAAAATTCGCGGGAAGTTCACACATTTACCTACCAACCCAAATGTTTCAAGTTCCACAGAAAATATCTATGAAGAGCCTTCAACGCGAACCTCCTCCACGATGGGAAATTTGAGTTCCATACCAACACAAGTTCGGAGCCAGACAATAAGATGTCGTGCCACAAAAAACAAATCAACCTTGATCAGGGCTTCCTGCAGGCGCGTTCCGTCTCAGCTATCATGGATGAAAAAAAAAACACCTATTAACAACCAGACTTTCTGCCCAGGAGTTATTTTGAAACGTCTTTTTAAAATCTGGCCCAGAGCTTGGGATCAAGGCCGGCCATGGCGGAGACAGATTGGGGGGGCTAATCCCACATGGCCCCTGGGGTGCTGGGTACACTGCTCTACGTGAGGCATGAAAGGTATCCACTGTTACCCACATCTGCACGGATGCCAAATTTCGCACATATCACCAACATTCCCAAGGTCAAGAAATACATGGCTGACCCAGAGGAGTAAATGTAAATCCATGGCTCTTCAGCATCCCGGTATGATAATCATAGAAAACGTAGGTGAATGATAATATCTCGCCAGCAGCCTCATCTCACATCGCTCTCATACTGGTCTGGGATGAGGGCGGGGATGGGTGGGACGTCCTCAACCATAGCGCACCACTCACGAAGGAACACTGCTGCTGGCGTCCACACCGGACAACTCTGGCTCCCCCTGACGCAGAGCAGCAAGTGTCTCGTTTCCCTCCACACCGCAGCACGGTTCACCGTCCCTGCTTAACCCCAGTAGGCCGGCCAGTGAGCACAACACACCTTACATTCTTCTCATACGCGACGTTGTCTTCTGAAATATCCTGCATACCTCAACCTGCGCTTTGGTGTCTGTGTGTCTGGACGTGTGACCCAGTCCCAGATGACCCATTGTAATTATCATTATCATTAATATCACTATTATTATTACTATCATTATCATTACTACTACTACTACTACTATAATAATATCCTCAGGACCTCTTCTACAGGGGGTTCTTGCAGCTTCAAGACTGCGTTGCCATCAGTAGCAGAGACAGGGTGAACTCCTTTGGCGCCGAAACTTCTTCGACGACAATGTACGTCTGACGACACAACCTCGCCGAAGGTGACTCTTCACCCCCGGCGTGACCACAGCCAGGCATCGCCCAGAGACGGCCTCGACCATGGTATCCCAACGCACCGTGCCATGTCGGTGGGCGACCAGACACACAACCCCGCTCCTCCACTCACGTAGAGAGAGATCCATCCTCCTCCACTCACGTTCACGCCCCTGCTGGACAGGACAGGGTCGCGTCCCTCAACCTATATCCTCCTCCTTTCCTTATTCCAGTGTTGCTATAACAGGTGGTGCTGGCTGGACGAGGAGAATATACCCAGCGCCTTACCTACTACATCTGATCCCAGCCAAACCGTGCCACCATTCTCCACTTTACCTCCCTTCCTCGCACAGCTCTCTCTCTCTCTCTCTCTCATTCTCTTCTCTCGGTCCATCTCCTCCTTCTCTCTCCTCTCTCTATCCACTACTCTCTCATCTCAAAACCCCGACTAAAAGCACGGGGGTACGACCCGCAAGCATGACGCGCACGACCCTTGGGTACAATGACCTGGACCCACGGGGTCAGAGGAAAGGCCAGGTCGTCATACCCCTGGTGGTCGTACACACAAACAAATCCCGTAGGACATTCGCTCATCCTGTTGTCCCGTCTTACACCAACAAGTAGCACAGGTCTAACAATTCCCTGTGACCTAGTGCAATATATAAATTCATATATATAATATACATATATATATATTATATATATTATGTATATATATATATATTATATATATATATATATATATATATATATATATATATATTTTTTTTTTTTTTTTTTTTTTTTCATACTATCCGCCATTTCCCGCGACAGCGAGGTAGCGTTAAGAACAGAGGACTGGGCCTTTGAGGAAATATCCTCACTGGCCCTCTTCTCTGTTCCTTCTTTTGGGGATAGGGGAGAAAGAATACTTCCCACGTATTCGCGTGATCAAGATATTCCTATGAGTCCACGGGGAAAATAAAACACGAAAAGTTCCCAAGTGCACTTTCGTGTAATAATCACATCATCAGGGGAGACACAAGAGAGAAATATACAGTCAGTTGATATACATCGAAGAGACGAAGCTACGACGCCATTTGGTAAACATGTGATTGTCCAAAACATGTTTTGGACAATCACATATATATATATATATATATATATATATATATATATATATATATATATATATATATATATATATATATATCCTCCCCTCCGGTTTTTAATTTTCCAAAAGAAGGAACAGAGAAGGGGGAAACTGAGGATTTTTTTTCTCAAAGCTCAGTTCTCTGTTCTTGACGCTACCTCGCTAACGCGGGAAATGGCGAATATGTATAATATATATATATATATATATATATATATATATATATATATATATATATATATATATATATATATATTCCTATGAGTCCACGGGGAAAATGAAACACGATAAAAGCATATTAACATGCTATGATATGTCGTCATAATCACATCTGTTTCCAAACGATCCATGTGATATGCTGTGGACTGCTATATATCGTACGACATGATGAAAATGAACCCAAAGGGGGTTACGGTCATCACAGGTCAAGAGCCCACAAAGTTAAGGGTCCAGACACCATAGGTTACGGATATCCTCGACCTGGGGAATGCAAGGTTAAAGGCATCTTATGTTAGACATCCTTAAATCTGGGGTACTCAGCTTCGGGGTACTCATCCCAAGTTAAAGACATCCAAGACAAAGGAGAGGTAAGTTAAGGGTCATGCAAGATTTAGGGCACTCGAGGTTAAAGTCACCCTTGGACTTGTGGTAGTCGAGGTTAGGAGCATCCTAGGTTAAGGACACTCCAGCTCAGCTTACCCACATTACGCTTGAGTTTCTTCTTCTCAATCCACCTCTGCAAGTGAGCCTCGGGGTTAACACTCAGGCCGCAGGGCTTGTACACAATCATGTTCTCTTGTGCCTTTTTAACTATCACTCCTGTTCAGCCTGCGCCACGGGTACACGAACCCTAGCTCCAGTACAGAGCTACACACCGCAGTCGTCCACACACAAGACCTTTCTCCCCATCCAAGTCGGCTGGTGGGGGATATCCAACGCTCCTACCAGTCCACAAGCCAACGAGGCAACTGTTCTGGTGTTATCACTCGGGCGGAAGATGGTGGGTGGGAGCACACCACTCACGTCATGATGACTCAGTGGAGACGAGGGCAACTGTCTGACGAAGGAGTACCTCACGAGGTAACCACCTGACGGAGGAGCACCTCACGAGGGGTTACTGCCTGAAGGAGGAGTACCTCACGAGGGTAACCACCTGACGGAGGAGCACCTCACGAGGGGTTACTGCCTAAAGGAGGAGTACCTCACGAGGGTAACCACCTGACGTAGAAGTACCTCACGAGGGGTAACTGTCTGATGGAGGAGTACCTCACGAAGGCAATCACCTGACGTAGAAGTACCTCACTGTCTGACGGAGGAGAACCTCACGAGGGTAACTGTCTGACGGAGAAGTACCTCACAGCCTGACGGAGGAGAACCTCACGAGGGTATCTGTCTGACGGAGAAGTACCTCACAGTCTGACGGAGGAGAACCTCACGAGGGTAACTGTCTGACGGTGGTGTACCTCACGAAGGTGAGCTGCCTGACGGAGGAGTACCTCACCAGAGGCAGCGGTCCAAAACACTCGACAGAGAACCTATAGTGAAGAACTACAGCACTTTGGGTAGAGAGCCCCTCGCTGTCAGACAGTAGGTCACCGTCGGTGCCAGTGTCAGGCACACCCGAGGTGTGTATGTGTAGGAGTGGCCCAGCGAGCAGCACTCGAGGTGATAGCTCTTGCTGGACTGGCCCGGGGCTGGTGCAGGCAAGGTACTTACTACTCAGTACACAACTTGGCAGACACGTGAGATTCCTTGACCGAATGTACTGCCGGGGCGGCCCTGTGTCACCTGCGGGGCCGCAGTCTACCAGCCCCGCTCGGCGACTCCGCCAGCAGGAGAGGCACGACCAAGCATCAGCCACAACATCCCGGCCAGGACCCGCCTGAGTGAGAGCGTAAACTAATGGGTACATGGCAGCAGTAAAGACGGGGAGAGACCGCGAGAAAACGGGATATGGCGACAATACATCAGAGGCTATACCACGGCAGAACGTAGGAAATAAGTCAGGCAAGATTAAGGAGGAGGAAGGCAAATACAGTGGAAGAGAAAGAAAAAATAACACCGAGGATGGTGAATGTAGACCGCAATATTGGCGAGCCAGTCAAATCAGTCGAGGACAAAATGCTGCTCGTAACACTGCACAATATAACAACGGCTTCTTTCGACATACATACATCAATCTTGGTCACGTAAACTACCGACCAAACAGTTCCCTGGTGTACATTACAACTGTACCACCTGTTTGAGGTTGGCGCCTGAACGAGCGGTTCATCACGTGAGGCCACATGCAACTCCTCGTGGAAGACAGTTCCACCCTTGAGTCTCCAGGCCTGGCCTTTGCTCTGACCCTTGGCGGTAAAGTCACGACCCCGCCATCACGCACACACCCAAGGGTCGTGTCGCAAAGGGGCGACGAGAACCCCCACCTCCCTCACATCAGGACCCACCAAACACACCACCATCTACGGACATGTCACACATCCTCACGCCCTAAAGGTTAAATGGTCTGGCCTGCGCCAACCACCACCACTGCTCATCAGCGGATAAAAGCAGATTCCTGGTCTACTCGGAGTGGGGCCAGCGTCTGGGCTTGGCCAGTGTGCCAGGGATGCAAGCGGGGCCGGGTGACGGGGCACCCTCATCCCACGGGGCGACACGCAGGAGCGCCCCACCCGGCCATGATATCTGGCGCCAACACGTAAATGCATTACGCTCCAGACATTCTGGCCCAAACCGGCCATTACCGGACCAGCAACCACTTCACCTGACGGAGGAGGTGGTAAAGGCCGAAGTGCCAAGCAGGTGAGGAAGCCGCTCTATAACGATTAAGGGGAGGAGGAGGAGGAGGAGGAGGAGGAGGAAGAGGAGGAGGAGGAAGTGGAGGAGGAGGAGGAGGAGGAGGGGGGGAGGGGGAGGGGAGGAGGAGGAGGAGGAGGAGGAGGAGGAGGAGGAGGGGGGGGAGGAGGAGGAGGAGGAGGAGGAGGAGGAGGAGGAGGAGGAGGGTCAGTGTGCATGGGAATACGTGAGGAGACTCTACATACAGACGGACTACAGAGACGCTGGAGAGAGAGAGAGAGAGAGAGAGAGAGAGAGAGAGAGAGATAGCGACGAGATTCTGTCCACAAGGCAAGGTTCTGGAGCGTAGTTCTCACCGCAGAAAGACCCAGTTAACGAGGAACGAGTCCTGTGAGTGACGCGTTGTCAAGTGTTACGAGTGAGACGGAGGGAGGGAGACTGGCTGTGCTGGCATGGCTGTGGACGGACATGTAGCAGTCCCCGTGTGGGCGAGGCAGGAAAGAAGAGACAGCTACGTGGGGCCGAAGGAGTGACACTTGACAGCCACCGAAGTGCTCGTTGCCAACGCAGCCGTCACTAGCCCTCTCGACACCCAGGCGGGTCTTCCCGGCGAGACGTCTGTGGTCGGTGGTTGCCCAGTGCCTACAAGACAGCGTATCTAAGACATTCCTCGAGGTAGTGTTAGCGCGTAACGCTCACCGCATCTTCCACCTGAGCTTGACTATACTCGTGTCATTTACAGCCACACACTTCCTGTATTAGTGTAACATGACCTGGCTCGACATTTTCATAACCCACGCGTCCACTTTTCTTTTAAATACGTCAGAAACATCAGTTTGAAATACTTCACAAACATCACTTTTAAATACTTCACAAACATCACTTTTAACACAAACATCACTTTTAACACAAACATCACTTTTAACACAAACATCACTTTTAAATACTTCACTAACATCACTTTTGAATACTTCACAAACATGACTTTTAACACAAACATCACTTTTAAATACTTCACAAACATCAGAAATAACACTGGCAGACTTTGTCAATATGTCTCATTTGTTTTTGTTCGGTATATTTTGGATATACTCCAATATGTCAAGCTTCTAAAATCGAATATATTTTCTCTGTGGCTAAACCACCTGTCGCTAAGCAAACGTGATCACATATCATTCTGTTCTTCCGGGTCATGTACGGCTCCGCGTCCTCTGATCTTCCATGGTAATGCTTGTATGCATTATTGGCCAACTTACTGGTAAAAGTGGCTTTTGAACACTCTCCTTCCACCTTGCTTATCCGGTCGGTTGACCCTACAGCACGGTATTATATTTTGTTTCTTATGTACGTAGAAATCACCTTTATCCTCGGGTTTCAGCATCTCTCGTCTTGAAAGTTCTCATGATCATACCGCTCTTACCTAGCTGGTCTTTTCAACATGAATTCCATTTCTCTTTTACCATAACTACAACTTAACATTTGCTCCAGTTTCAATCTCTGTCTATCTATATATCATATCCAAGTCAGTGTTCATATTGTTCTTTGTCTTCTGTGTCCAGCGTTTCCCTGTCATTTGTGGTATATCTCAGTCCACCGCTTGCTTCCGTGGACTATGCCTCCTTATGAACAATGCTGTTCGTAGCGTCACTGCTGACAATACACCTTCATCAAACACGGTTCCATCTTCACTACTACGTAATGCTGTATATCACAAACTTACTCATCCATACACTTCCATCATCTACCATCAACCACACTCTATGTAAACAGTTCACCTTTGTGCGGCCAGGATTCGAACCCGGGTCAACTATTTCCTGATCCACCTTCAAAGTTTACCTCTTTTATATATTCTTTTACTACATTTCCTCGTCAATTTCAGGAGTTTGCCTTATGAACGACCTTGACGAAGTGTACAGACACATTCCCCCTTCTCGTCAGAGTCTCATAAATGTCTTTAGAGCGAGCGAGTAGTGATGTGTGTGTGTGTGTGTGTGTGTGTGTGTACCTTGCACAGGCCAATGTTGGCCTTCGCTCACCAAAATTAAAGCGAATCAGGTGCTACTAACACGCCTTTTCATGACTCTCTGGATGGTTTCTATCACTCGTAATGTCCAACACATTGGTCCCCACTGCTGTGTGTACTGGCAATACACAGGACACATGTGTGAGTGTCCGCTCCTCTGTCTTGACCTCATCATTCACCTCATCGTTCTGTTGTCCCCACCAGCGTCTCTCTTGAGGAACATGGCTGTTGTACCACGCAGTCCTGGTGTCTTCCTGATGTCTGAGGTGACAATCCCATCAGAACCAGTCGGAACTTTCACCATCTATTGTCTCTGTTCTGTTCACCTCCCACCCCCTGATGAAAGACATAGCGACCCCATGATCTTCTACATTCTCTCAATTTCGAGAGAGAGAGAGAGAGAGAGAGAGAGAGAGAGAGAGAGAGAGAGAGAGAGAGAGAGAGAGAGAGAGAGAGAGAGAGAGAATCAGCTACGGAAGCAATTCAGACGGGAGGGGAGGAGCACTCATGGTTGTTTACCTGCCAGGTTCCCCTCCTCCGCCAGCAGCACCATAATATCCACAATTGTGTCACTAACAGCTCATGTTAGCATATAGTGCTATCATTCTCCTACGACTGTGTAGGTAAATGGAACATACACTGCTCTTATTTTTCTACGACAGTAATGATAAATGGAACATACTGGTCATATTTTACTACGACCGTATTGATAAATACATTGGTCATATCTTACTAAGACAGTAATGATAAATGTTTCGTGGACAATCCTCAACCCTCCTACATGCACGTATCATTCATTTTCTTTACAGTATACGATCCCCTTTACAGTATACGATCCCCTCTTGGCATCTTCATGTGATCCTCAGGAATTATAGTCTACATTGACGGGGGACGTAGTCCGCACTGACCAGATCATGTCTGGTCATAAGGAAATCAATTACTTCGGGACAGTTTATGGCCCAGCCTAAGGTGTGTGCTGCAGGCCCATCTGGGATCATATCAGGCTTATGGTGGACCTGGCGCGCTTGTCTACATGGTGCGCCGCCCATGACTTGTGGTGTGGTGCATCTGGTCCACATGGTGTGGTATGTCTGGTCCACATGGTGTGGTGGGTCTGGTCCACATGGTATGTTGGGTCTGGTCCACGTAGAGGTGGATCGGGTCCACATGGAGTGGTGGGTCTGGTGCACATGGTATGGTGCATATATATATATATATATATATATATATATATATATATATATATATATATATATATATATATATATATATATACATATATATGCACGAACAAAGTGTATATGAACGCGCCATTTCCTACGTGAGCGAGGTAACATTAAGAACAGATGAATGAGCCTTAGAGGGGAAAAGCTTCACTTGTCTCCTTGCTCTGTTCCTTCTTCTGTTCCTTCTGTTTAATTTGTTTATGGATGGGGTTGTTAGGGAGGTGAATGCAAGAGTTTTGGAAAGAGGGGCAAGTATGCAGTCTGTTGTGGAGGAGTGAGCTTGGGAAGTGAGTCAGTTGTTGTTCGCTGATGATACAGCGCTGGTGGCTGATTCGTGTGAGAAACTGCAGAAGCTGGTGACTGAGTTTGGTAAAGTGTGTGAAAGAAGAAAGCTGAGAGTAAATGTGAATAAGAGCAAGGTTATTAGGTACAGTAGGGTTGAGGTGCAAGTCAATTGGGAGGTAAGTTTGAATGGAGAAAAACTGGAGGAGTGAAGTGTTTTAGATATCTGGGAGTGGATTTGGCAGCGGATGGAACCATGGAAGCGGAAGTGAATCATAGGGTGGGGGAGGGGGCGAAACTTCTGGGAGCGTTGAAAAATGTGAGGAAGTCGAGAACGTTATCTTGGAAAGCAAAAATGGGTATGTTTGAAGGAATACTGGTTCCAACAATGTTATATGGTTGCGAGGCGTGCGCTATACATACAGGTGTGCGGAGGAGGGTGGATGTGCTGGAAATGAGATGTTTGAGGACAATATGTGGTGTGAGGTGGTTTGATCGAGTAAGTAATGAAAGGGTAAGAGAGATGTGTTGTAATAAAAACAGTGTGGGTGAGAGAGCAGAAGAGGGGGTTTTGAAATGGTTTGGTCACATGGAGAGAATGATTGAGGAAAGATTGACAAAGAGGATATATGTGTCAGAGGTGGATGAAACGAAGATAAGCGGGAGGCCAAATTGGAGGTGGGAAGATGGAGTGAAAAAGATTTTGAGTGATCGGGGCCTGAACATGCAGGAGGGTGAAAGGCGTGCAAGGAATAGAGTGAATTGGAACGATGTGGTATACCGGAGTCGACGTGCTGTGAACGGATTGAACCAGGGCATGTGAAGCGTCTGGGGTAAACCATGGAAAGTTCTGTGGGGGCCTGGATGTGGAAAGGGAGCTGTGGTTTCGGTGCATTATTACATGACAGCTAGAGACTGAGGGTGAACGAATGTGGCCTTTGTTGTCTTTTCCTAGCGATACCTCACGCACATGCGGGGGGAGGGGGTTGTTATTTCATGTGTGGCGGGGTGGCGACGGGAACGAGTAAGGGCAGACAGTATTAATTATGTACATGTGTATATATGTATATGTCTGTGTATGTATGTATACGTATACGTTGAGATGTATAGGTATGTATATGTGCGTGTGGAAGTGTAAGTATATACATGTGTATGTGGGTGGGTTGGGCCATTCTTTCGTCTGTTTCCTTGCGCTACATCGCTAACGCCGGAGACAGCAACAAAGTATAATAAAATAAATATTAATATGTATTAGCCATATGGGTAGACCTGGTGTGATCTGGTAAGATCGTCTTTACATCACAAGGAACACGTGACTTCATGTATGCACAAACTAGTGCCAGGATACAAGTCTTTCCTTGCGTTGCTGGTGATGATCCTGCGTATATACACGTCTGTGAGAGTATGAGAGGCGCGCCAAAATAACGCTCTGACACACCAGCTTAAGGTCATGCTGGAGGAGGAGTCAGCCCCGCTACTGCGGAAGAGGAAACAGATGCATAATGCATGGTATCACGGGTGTGAGTGGGTGCGTTCTGCTACCGACCAGGCAGGCGGGCAGGGAGGGAGACGAGGCACACAGGCGCAGCCAGCCCCTGATCTCAACCACCACAATGCGGCGGCAGTACACCCGACACACCATGAATCAGACACTGACGACGATCCCCCAGGAAGGACAAGGGCCTGACCATCACCACCACCACCATACAGGGAACCCCAGGAAGGGCAAGGGCCTGACCATCACCACCACCATACAGGGAACCCCAGGAAGGGCAAGGGCCTGACCATCACCACCACCATATAGGGAACCCCAGGAAGGGCAAGGGCCTGACCACCACCAACACCATACAGGGAACCCCAGGATGGGCAAGGGCCTGACCACCACCACATAGTAAAGATGACGTCGTGAACCCCAGGAAGGACAAGGGCCTGACCATCACCACATAGTGGTGATGATGATGACGTGAACTCCACAGTGCGATGGTAGGAGCGGAAACGATGCCCTAGTCTTATGACCTTAGGTGACCAGGTCATAAGCTAGATCCTCAGACCAAAAGGTCGTCCCGTCGTCCTAAGAGGTCATTACGCGCTAAACCTGAACATTACTGCTCGAGGCTATATTTACATTACATGATTTAAGTAACCTAAGATGTGATGATCTTTCATTGATAAATCCCTTAAGTTGGCAAAGAAATCATTTTATAAAGTTAAACTCAAACCTCCCCTTGATAACAAGAATCTTTTACTTCTCCCTTTTAATGTTAATGTTACATAACTTCCTAAGTTTGCTCAATTCCTTTTATGTAAATGTACCTTGAGCAAAAGCAATACTATAAAGTATATCTTAATCAAAAACTCACCAGAAAATTCTGCGGGCTGTGTTTACACAAAACCTTGTGAAAATTATAATGTTTCATGTCAGGGAGACTGGTAATGATCTTTGTGTTAGACTTGAGCAACATATAGTATAAGAATAGGACAAAAATCAAATGCTTTATTTAATCATGTTAAAAATCATGACCGATGTAATGATTGGAGTAATGCCAACTCAGTTATTAACTGTAACTACTTTATCACAATTGTAACATTCACATTAGTGACAGTCTATACAAATTGGAAATCTTTAATGTCCGCAGAATTCGTAAATAGTTCCCTTTCTTGTTCACATAATGATCTATCTATGACAGGCATGATGCCAGACCCGAAAACCAACGCTTGTTTACCGATGGCGTCTTAGCTACGTCTCTTCCTTGTATATCTCATTCTTGTATCTCCAATGACGATGTGATCATTACACGAAAGTGCACTTGGGACTTATCGTGTTTCATTTTTGTTTTCGTTTTTTTGCATATATATATATATATATATATATATATATATATATATATATATATATATATATATATATATATATATATGAGAAACAACTGAAAATGAATAAATATAAATAAATAAATAAATCAGGGCCCCTGCAGGCGGCTAGTACGGGAAATAAACAGTAATCATGCTCAAGGGGCAACATAAGGACACCCAGGCAGAGACAACTTCAAACGCTAAGGACGGCGCTCCGCTCCAACACCCGACGAAAATAGGGTATAGCGGATACTTTCTTCTCCCCCCCAACTTGCTACAGGCCTCGTATGGCTGTGTAAACAAACACCTAGAGAGCATCTTGCACACACTCCGCCGTGCGCACCACCAGCTGGGCCGGCCCTCCCTCACTCACTCCTGATTCGACATTATCCACGAAGGAATTTCTTGTAGTCAGATTGGCCAGGTCTCCACCCAGCTCACACCACCGTCGTATATACACTGCCCGTCCGTCCACCTCACTTGGTCTTGTGTGTATAATACCCGCGTGTTATATCATCCCTCATCTCGATATAGTAATCCCTAAGGGTAGGTTCAGTACGAAGACAAAAAAAAGCACAGCGAACGACGCGTGTTCAGGGGGAGAGAGCGTTTGGCAAAGCTCTGTGACATACCCGCAGGCCGATACCTGGTCAGCCATGTATGCGTGTCATGTGGTGGCTCTGTTAATCCAGCAAGAGTTTTGGGGATAATTTGTCCTTCCATTCGCGAAGGTGGATATACTCAAGAGGTCAGCGTTCTCAGAGCATACCAGTAAGGGTAGGAGTGGATATACTCGAAGGCCAGCGTTCTTACAGCATACCAGTATATGACGTGGATATATCCGCCTTTCAGAGCGAGACACTGGTGGACATGCTACCACCAGGTCCTGCCCGCTACCACACGACGCACTCTGCCTCACATCCTCCCTGGTTTTCCTGATCGTCCCAGATCCGTCTGCTGACCGAGTCACGGTGCTGAAGAGCCACAAATCAGTCGCCCCCGTCAGGTGGTTCCTAATAACAATTTTGAGTCGTGTAAACCACGACACTTGCTGCTTCCTCCATGTTCTGTACCACCTTACATCTAGAAAAATCTTACATCGCCTTAATAAAATGCCTTAAACTCCATTCATCTTACCTCTACGGCATTGTTCAACGAGGAAATTTGTAACAACACACACACATTTTCCAACACCCCTTCATCGTAAAATTGTATTTACATTCCTCTTTCCCGAGTATATCTTTTACCACCATGTGAAGGGCTGTGGCCTGCCACCAGTGGTACGCGTACCAACCCTGCCACAACCACTTACCTCCGCCGTAAACCACGTATATGACGAGCGGGGGAAACCTGGCTATAATTGGTCTCTAGGCCACACAGTTGGCGGAGTCTGGCTCCCCGACCCGACCCGACCCCATCCATGGGTTCCAAACGCTCCTCCCGCCGCACACATGGTCATGATGACCACACCAAGGCTCTCTCTCTCTCTCTCTCTCTCTCTCTCTCTCTCTCTCTCTCTCTCTCTCTCTCTCAGACACACATACAGACGACGCCTGGCAGCAGCAGCTAGGGTGTGGGGTGCCACCCAGCTGGCTGCCGGCCGACTCCGCTGCCGGAAGCACGACGATGCCCTCACCATCCCTACAGCCAGGGAGGGAGGGAGGGATCGTGCCCACACTCTTAATATACCGGTGTCGCGCGAGGCTTGTGTCTTAATGACGCTAATTCAGTATCTGCGGCCAAGTGTGACCACATCTCCCGCTGCCACTGTCAAATACCGACATTGCTGGGAGTTCTGGTCCAGTGTGTGTGTGTGTGTGTGTGTGTGTGTGTGTGTGTACCTGAACGCGACTCGTACGATAAATTACACTCTGGCCAATCTCCCAGTTGGTCGACATGACTACCCCAAAGCAGCGATTTCACTTCAAACTTTGAGATACATTGATCGAAATCATTACGGAAAATGGGAGCAAAGGATACATTGGAATCTGAAATAAAACCAAAGAACAACACACGGGCCATATTTCAAGGTTACTGGGTCGATAATAAACCTTTGGGAAACTTTGAGAGTCGGAATATATAAAAGACGAAGACAATGCATTAAATGGCTCAAGCGGGAGAGCAAGAGACACATTGCACACACAAACAACAGAATGACGTCCTTGGTTATCCAACCAATTTGCCTGCACGCAGCAGCAAAACTTTCCACGTCTCCTGCAGGAAGTCTAGGGCCTCACCTCGCCAGCGTTCACTACCCCACGTGTAACGACCTCCCTCAGCCCGAGACCCACATGATGTGCGGGGCGTCAGACCCACTGGAGGTGGTCTGTGATGGAAGGTGACATCAGAGAGAAGCAAGGTAGAAAGTAGAAAGGTAGAGATATCACAAGGGATCACAAAAGGCCTGCCCACTATCAGCAAAGTACTCAACAGTGGCGTCATTACACCCACTAGGAGTATAAAGCAACAGTGACTTCACCCACTGCATGTAAAGGATAGGTGGCTTCATAACCACCCACTGGAAGCGTTATGTAAGAGTGACTTCGTCCCCCTTACACCAAACGGGTGTACCTGACTTCAACACTTACTACATGCAAATGACATCAACTACACCCCACTGGAGAGCAAGTTATCAGTGACTTCATCTATATCCACCGGGAGGGAAATACAACAGTGACTTTCAACACTTACCAAGTGTAACGTAAGTGACTTCATTTAAGGTGACTTCATCCACTGGAAGTGTTAAGCAAGAGTGACTTTATCCAGAGGAAATGTTAAGCATGAGTGACTTCATCCACTGGAAGTGTTAAGCAAGAGTGACTTCATCCACTGGAAGTGTTAAGCAAGTGACTTCATCCACTGAAAGTGCTAAGCAAGAGTGACTTCATCCACAGGAAGTCTTAAGCAAGAGTAACTTCATTCACTGGAAGTGTTAAGCACGTGACTTCATCCACTGGAAGTGTTAAGCAAGTGACTTCATCCACTGGAAGTGTTAAGCAAGTGACTTCATTCACTGGAAATGTTAAGCAAGAATGACTTCATCCACTGGAAGTGTTAATCAAGTGACTTCATCCACTAGAAGTGTTAAGCAAGAGTGACTTCATCCACTGGAAGTGTTAAGCAAGTGACTTCATCCACTGGAAGTGTTAAGCAAGAGTGACTTTATCCACTGGAAGTGTTAAGCAAGAGTGACTTCATCCACTGGAAGTGTTAAGCAAGAGTAACTTCATCCACTGGAAGTGTTAAGCAAGAGTAACTTCATCCACTGGAAGAGTTAAGCAAGAGTGTCTTCATCCACTGGAAGTGTTCAGCAAGATTGACTTCATCCACTGGAAGTGCTAAGCAAGAGCGACTTCATCCACTAGAAGTGTTAAGCAAGAGTGACTTCATCCACTGGAAGTGTTAAGCAAGAGTGACTTCATCCACTGGAAGTGTTAAGCAAGAGTGATTTCATCCGCTGGAAGAGTTAAGCAAGAGTGACTTCATCCACTGGAAGTGCTAAGATTGACTTCATCCACTGGAAGTGTTAAGCAAGTGACTTCACCCACTGGAGGTGTTAAGCAAGATTGTCTTCATCCACTGGGAGTGTTAACAGTGACGTCATCCACTAAGAGTGTTAAGCAAGAGTGACGTCATTCACTGGGAGTGTTAAGCAATAGTGACTTCATCCACTGGAAGTGTTAAGCAAGAGTGATTTCATCCACTGGAAGTGTTGAGCAAGAGTGACTTCACCCAATGGAAGTGTTAAGCAAGAGTGATTTCATCCACTGGAAGTGTTGAGCAAGAGTGATTTCATCCACTGGAAGTGTTGAGCAAGAGTGACTTCATCCACTGGAAGTGTTAAGCAAGAATGATTTCATCCACTGGAAGTGTTGAGCAAGAGTGACTTCATCCACTGGAAGTGTTAAGCAAGAGTGATTTCATCCACTTGAAGTGTTGAGCAAGAGTGATTTCATCTACTGGAAGTGTTGAGCAAGAGTGATTTCATCCACTGGAAGTGTTGAGCAAGAGTGATTTCATCCACTGGAAGTGTTGAGCAAGAGTGACTTCATCCACTGGAAGTGTTAAGCAAGAGTGATTTCATCCACTGGAAGTGTTGAGCAAGAGTGACTTCATCCACTGGAAGTGTTAAGCAAGAGTGATTTCATCCACTGGAAGTGTTGAGCAAGAGTGATTTCATCCACTGGAAGTGTTGAGCCAGAGTGGCTTCATCCACTGGAAGTGTTGAGCAAGAGTGACTTCATCCACTGGAAGTGTTAAGCAAGAGTGACGTCATCCACTGGAAGTGTTAAGCAAGAGTGATTTCATCCACTGGAAGTGTTGAGCAAGAGTGACTTCATCCACTGGAAGTGTTAAGCAAGAGTGATGTCATCCACTGGAAGTGTTGAGCAAGAGTGACTTCATCCACTGGAAGTGTTGAGCAAGAGTGACTTTATCCACTGGAAGTGTTAAGCAAGAGTGACTTCATCCACTGGAAGTGTTGAGCAAGAGTGACTTCATCCACTGGAAGTGTTGAGCAAGAGTGATTTCATCCACTGGAAGTGTTGAGCAAGAGTGACTTCATCCACTGGAAGTGTTGAGCAAGAGTGACTTCATCCACTGGAAGTGTTAAGCAACCGTGTATTGATCTGTTTATCAAGGTGTTGTACATCCATCATCACACTAT
Organism: Panulirus ornatus; assembly: GCF_036320965.1. Taxonomy (NCBI): domain Eukaryota; kingdom Metazoa; phylum Arthropoda; class Malacostraca; order Decapoda; family Palinuridae; genus Panulirus; species Panulirus ornatus. The sequence goes on from NC_092295.1 coordinate 8,815,108, forward strand.
TCCAGTTGTTCACACGTTAGGCATCTTGTGCGTTACAGCAACGTGGTCACCCTTACCAAAGGCTTGCATTCTCCAACGACCTCTGGCAACCTTTACACTCTCATCTTAAGAGATCGAGCAACTTACCGAGGCATGACCTACCCGGCCTTGAGATCACATTTCCTGGGTCATGCAGACTTACTGATTCCATGACGTCAGTCAACATATTTCTGAGGACTCTGGAATGAGGAGAGATGTTGGTGCTGGTCGCTAGTCTCGCCTGGACTGCTCTTTGCTTGCTCTTGTGAGGAGGATGTGCGAGTCAGCTTCAAACTTCATGAACTGGTGTCAAGAGTCCATGCCTCTCTTTCCAGAGGATGTCCGGTGTTCGTGCTTTTAGTGTTTCCCATTTCTTTGGAGCCACAGCGTTTTGCGAGTCTGGTCCTGGAGTAGCAAGTATGGACATAGCCCTCTCCAGGTCCTGCGGCGTGGTGAGTAGAGCTGGACGTATAAGTGGTAAGACTGCTAACTGCTGTCTGTGAGTTACTCATCTGGAATGGTCCCTGGCTCAATGAACGCGTGATACTTCCCATTTTCTTTAGTATTTAACTCCTCACTATAATCCGCGGGTGTTTCTCCCTCCGGTCTTCGAAGGCCAATAGTAGGGTTTGGAATATGGAAAAATAAAAATATATTTGCCATTTCTATCCCACTCTTTCTTGGGTTTCGAATTATAGTTTAAACTGTCGGCTCGTATCTCCAAATCTGTATATGTTGACCGAGATCTGCTCAGTAATGTTGGAGTTCGTCTGATGGCCTGCAGTTCGTGCCCCACCTACAGAAGGTGGGGCGTCTTACACGTCCTAATCTAAACCTTTAACATTTCTTCATCACACTACTGAGTGTAATGCTACAGTGAGCTACGGGTCTTGCAGCATCTGCTTTGAGGTTTAGGTCTTCGCTGGCTCGTGTGGTGAGGACAATGTGGGTTATGGGATCTAGTTTAAAATATCTGTTACCTTACTTACGCCCACCTACGTGTTGGGCAAGTCACTTTATCAGGCAGTGTCGAGCAATAGTAACTTCAACAACAGTCAAATGGAGAGCAACAGTAACTTCAACAACATTCACGTGTCGAGCAACAGTAACTTCATTTAACTCATACTCAGTGTAATGAAACTAACTTCAGCTACACTCACTGTCAGTGAAGAGCAACAGTAACTTCAGCTACACTCACTGTCAGTGTAGAGCAACAGTAACTTCAGCTACACTCACTGTCAGTGTAGAGCAACAGTAACTTCAGCTACACTCACTGTCAGTGTAGAGCAACAGTAACTTCAGCTACACTCACTGTCAGTGTAGAGCAACAGTAACTTCAGCTACACTCACTGTCAGTGTAGAGCAACATTTACCATCTACAACCACTAGCAGTGTAGACCAACAGTAACCATCTACACCCACTAGCAGTGTAAACCAACAGTAACCATCTACACCCACTGTCACTGTAAAGCAACAGTTACCACCAGTACCCACTGGGCAGTGTAGACTCGTCTAGCGAACAGTACCTCCTCCCCCTACGTCCACTACCCGGTGACTCACTTGAACACCTGCTGGGGGAGGACCTAGCTCAGCAGGTGTTCAAAACATGGCGTCCGACTGACCTGCATTCTTCACAGCTTTCTGCTTGTCCAACGCCGCTTTTTTCCTCTTCCATCGTTCAAGGGTGATGAACCGCTCCTGCTGCCAGTCTACCGTGCTGTTCATCCTCGTCTGCTGTCGGGAGGCGGCTCTCCCGAGGGTGTAGGAGCCAGGCACACAGCACCGTCCTGAGCCTCAGCACCCACGCGCACTGGAGAGCCGTCAAGGGCGTGACGATATAGTCCTGTTCGATCAGCCTCAGCTGCACTTCGCGACTCCTGATGTAGGGCGTTCCATAAGGTGGGGGAGGTCGATCACTTCGTCTGTACGGACACACACACAAGACTAACCTCCCTCACTCGCTGTGTCACACCTCCGTCAGGTAACCCTCCTCACCACTTGCCTCACGCTACTCACTCATCATCTACATAACAAACACACAAGGTACACATAAACTTTGTCTCTAGTACCGCCGGGGACACGCCGACATCCCCCACCCAACCCCACTCACAAGGCGTGTACATACCCCAGGGTCAAAATGCTTGGTAAGTGGCCCCAATGTTTACCCGACAACACAGCTGACGACAACATCACGACCAAAGGGTCAAAATGCTTGGTTGGTGGCAACAGCTGACAACTGCCCATCCCATAAAACAAAACACATAAAAAAAAGCTCAGATGGGACTGAACCACCACGACTGGGATTCAACCACCAGAACACACGGTTTATACCACCACATCAGAGATTCAAACACCACCAGAGCAGGAACGTTACACGATATCGGAAATGGAGACATCAGAAATCTGTCTTGAAAAATCCCCTTCCCCCCAAAAAAAGTAAAAAATGAAAAATAAATTGAATGAATGAATCAATGATGAAAACAAATGAAATAAAAAATAAAAATCTAGCATAAAGAATGTAATATCCTTCACATCTGCCAACATATGGGGACTTACACCACACATGAATAACAGAATCCTTTTTCTAAATCATTTCCTGACAGCCAGCCTGCACACACACAGAGACGCATGTCAGATGACATGAACAGTGAGGTGTGGGACCCGCGTTACGCCCAACACACACACACACACACACACACACACGTGTGACGAGACAACAAGAACGTGTGGGCGAGTTCTGGCTCAACCATTCCCTCACAACGTCTGAACTAACTACATGATAAGTCTCTCTACACTCTGCTCCTACCACATTAATCACAGACCTCCTGATCCCTTTCCCACTCGCAAAGAGCCTCGTTTGGGACCTGGTGGTCTGCTGCTCTTTTGAATTCAGCTGTATTCAGCTGTATTCGGTTGTATTCCTCGAATGCTGTTGTATAAGTATTTGTCGTCAGGAGTGAAAACCTGAGTTTGTTTACAGTCCATTAACCCACAGCCAGCAAGTGCAGAAAGGTGCAGGGGTTGAAAAAGAGGGCAAATGAGAGTTAAGGTGAGCGAATATCAGTAAACTTTAGGAAAAATAAGAAAATGTTTTGGAAAGAGCTTGATAATGCGCGAAAGACAAGAGAACAAATAGAAACATCGGTGAAGGGACTAAGGGAGATGTGATAACAGGCAGTAATGAAGTGAGGAGACGGAGTGAGTAGTATGAAGGATTGTTAAACGTGTTTGATGATAATATGGCATATGTAGGTGGTGGTGTGCGAAGTGAGAGAGTCAGGGAGAGTGGTTTAGTGAACAGAGAAGAGGTGGTGAAAGTCTTGCGGATGATGAAATCCGGCAAGGCGGCGGAGGTCGAATGGTATTGCAGTTGAATTCAAGAAAGTGGGTGACTGTGTTGTTGACTGACTGGTAAGGATTTCCAATGTATGTATGGATCATGGTGAGGTGCCTGAGGATTGGCGGAATGCATGTATAGCGCCACTGTATAACAGCAAGGGGGATAAAGATGCGTTATACGTCTGTTGAGTATGCCTGGGAGAGAAGTGAATGAAGGGGTGAAGGCATGCACAGAGTAACAGGCTGGGGAGAAACAGTGTGGATTTGTATGTGGCATTTACAGATCTGGAGAAAGCATAAGATAGGGTTGATAGAGATGTCTTATGGAAAGTCTTAAGAATATACGGTGAGAGAGGAAAGCTGCTAGAAGCAACGAGAAATTTTTCATGAAGTGCGTCACGCATATATGTACGAAAAGTAAGAGAGGAGAGTGAATGGTTCCAAGTAAAGGTTGGTCTGTGGCAGGAGTGTATGATGTCACCATGGCTGTTAAATTTGGTGAGGGAGGTAAATGCAAGAGTCTTGGAGAGAGGGGCGGCTGTGCAGTCTGTAGGGCATGACAGGATCTGGGAACTCTGTTCGTTGTTATTTGCCTATGATCCAGCACTGGTGGCTGATTCGAGTGAGAAACTTCAGAAGTTGGGAACTGAGTTTAGAATTGTACGTGAAAAGAGAAACTTGAGATTAAATGTAGATAAAAAAAAAAAAAGTTTTGCTTCCTCCTAAAAATTAGCAGCTGGTTTTTCCTGACCTTCAAGGTAAGAAATCACCAGTGACAATACACTTGATGGCACAAATATTTTCCCTCATAGAATACTGCAGTATGCTAATCATCATCTTTTAAGGCGAGTAAAACTGCTGACGATAGAGTGTAAACAAAGATCTTTCACAGCCCACACCAATACTTTCCAGGGTATGAACCACTGGGAACAACTGAAAGTCCCGAGACTGTACTCCCTTGAGGGCACACGGGAGAGGTATACCATAATTTACATAAAAGGTTTGGTTCCCATCCTCGCTCATACACAGTTCCTTATGGGCGCGACAGGCGTGGAAGACTTTGCCAAACATTACCAGTGAAATCAAAAGGTAAAATAACCAAGTTATTGTGCAAACGAGAAATGAAAAAGGCCTGCATACGTAACCGTAAAATGAACCAGAGAACACAAATGGAAGCATGAGTAAGCGGTAACAGGCCAAGAGGAGGTGAAGAGGGGATGAAGTGAGTATTTAGAAGGACAGAAGCCTATGGGCAGCGGGCTTCACCAGCCTGACTGAATGGTGAAACAACGCGGTAGTTTGGTTTTCTGGCCGAGGAGTGGAAATAGGAGCCCTCCGACACCACCATGAAGTATACTACAGCGCGACCAAACACTCAAAATGCTTGCCCGTATGGCACAGGTCACGAACTCGACGAGAGAGACAAAGTTATTATTTAGTGGCCCCGTTGTCTATTTGACAATTAAAATACACCAAGAACTGAATTAATGGTACAATTAAGTGATTTTCATCTAATGGCTGATAAGTATTCAATGCTGGGGGAACAGTGTACGAACACATACAGCCTATGTTGCCATAAGACAAGATCATGTACAAGACGTTTGTTTACCGTGCACTGGTGACGTCACGTGGCCCGCCACAACCCCATGTCCACCTCTCGTTCCCTACCTCACCACACACACACACACACACACACACACAGGAACACATACGTTGTTCATAACTACTAGTGCTTGAAGCGAGACGCATTCCAGACCTGTAATACTTTACACACAACCAACACTTACACAATTCAGTTTCATATCAACAGTTTATTCCTTGATAGAGTAACGGGATCCTAGTGTTGTCACTACGTACCCCTGTTACTTACACATCTCTCCATCCCTATCCTACCTCTCCTCGCGTCATCCCTCTTCCACTTCTCCCTCGAACCGACACCAACACATCGGTCAACCCTTTCCCACTTCTCCCTCTAACCCACAACAACACATCTGTCAACCCTTTCCCACTTCTCCGTCTAACCCACACCAACACATTGGTCATCCCTTTCCCACTTCTCCCTCTAACCCACAACAACACATCTGTCAACCCTCTCCCACTTCTCCCTCTAACCCACAACAACACATCTGTCAACCCTTTCCCACTTCTCCCTCTAACCCACAACAACACATCTGTCAACCCTCTCCCACTTCTCCCTCTAACCCACAACAACACATCTGTCAACCCTTTCCCACTTCCCCCTCTAACCCACACCAACACATCTGTCATCCCTTTCCCCACTTCTCCCAGCGCCCCGAAGTAGCGCTTCTGCCATCCCTCTCCTACTTCAGCCCAAGCCTCGAACTTACGACCATTCCCTTATTGTCTAACAGAGGAAGCCTGGCTCTCGTGGGGGCTGGGTGGTGAGGTCCCTCACCACCAGCGGGCCGCCCTAGAGCATAGGGCCCGCACCTCCTGAGTTGTAGCCTAGGGGGTGCTTAGGTCCCTCACCACCAGCGGGCCGCCCTAGAGCATAGGGCCCGCACCTCCCTGCGTTGTAGGGAGGTTTACTCTCAAACAACACCATTCCCGTCCAACATGCGCCCTCCTGCTCGGGTAAGCCCTCCAGCTCGCTAATGATAACGCTAAACACCCAACTTGCAGGTTCTCGCGGGCGGCCAGGATGACCTCCACTGTCAGCAGATGGCCTTGAGAGCGGCGTCCTGACGGGTGTGTCTGTTGACGCGGCTGACGGAGGGGACGGGGTCTGGCCTCTCCCACTGAGGCCCCCTGGAAAATCATCATATGTTTCTTAAACCTCACAAACACGACGGTACGATCCCTGAATAGCAGGGTACGACCCCTGAGCACGACGGTACGATCCCTGAATAGCAGGGTACGACCCTTGAGCACGACGGTACGATCCCTGAATAGCAGGGTACGACCCCTGAGCACGACGGTACGATCCCTGAATAGCAGGGTACGACCCCTGAGCACGACGGTACGATCCCTGAATAGCAGGGTACGACCCCTGAGCACGACGGTACGATCCTTGAATAGCAGGGTACGACCCCTGAGCACGACGGTACGATCCCTGAATAGCAGGGTACGACCCTTGAGCACGACGGTACGATCCTTCAATAGCAGAGTAAGACCCTTGAGCACGACGGTACGATCCTTGAATAGCAGGGTACGACCCCTGAGCACGACGGTACGATCCCTGAATAGCAGGGTACGACCCTTGAGCACGACGGTACGATCCTTGAATAGCAGGGTACGACCCTTGAGCACGACGGTACGATCCCTGAATAGCAGGGTACGACCCCTGAGCACGACGGTACGATCCCTGAATAGCAGGGTACGACCCCTGAGCACGACGGTACGATCCCTGAATAGCAGGGTACGACCCTTGAGCACGACGGTACGATCCTTGAATAGCAGGGTACGACCCCTGAGCACGACGGTACGATCCCTGAATAGCAGGGTACGACCCTTGAGCACGACGGTACGATCCTTGAATAGCAGGGTACGACCCTTGAGCACGACGGTACGATCCCTGAATAGCAGGGTACGACCCCTGAGCACGACGGTACGATCCCTGAATAGCAGGGTACGACCCCTGAGCACGACGGTACGATCCTTGAACAGCACGGTACGACCCTTGAGCACGAAGGTACGATCCTTGAACAGCACAGTACGACCCTTGAACACGAAGGTACGATCCTTGAACAGCACAGTAGGACCCTTGAACACGACGGTACGATCCTTGAACGGCACGGTGCGACCCTTGAGCACGACGGTACGATCCTTGAACAGCACGGTGCGACCCTTGAACACGACGGTACGATCCTTGAACAGCACAGTATGACCCTTGAACACGAAGGTACGATCCTTGAACAGCACAGTAGGACCCTTGAACACGACGGTACGATCCTGGAACAGCACAGTACGACCCTTGAACACGAAGGTACGATCCTTGAACAGCACAGTAGGACCCTTGAACACGACGGTACGATCCTTGAACGGCACGGTACGACCCTTGAGCACGACGGTACGATCCTTGAACAGCAGGGTACGACCCCTGAGCACGACGGTACGATCCTTGAATAGCAGGGTAAGACCCTTGAGCACGACGGTACGATCCTTGAATGGCAGGGTACAACCCTTGAGCACGACGGTACGATCCTTGAACAGAAGGGTACGACCCTTGAGCACGACGGTACGATCCTTGAATAGCACGGTACGACCCTTGAGCACGACGGTACGATCCTTGAACAGAAGGGTAAGACCCTTGAGCACGACGGTACGATCCTTGAACAGCACGGTACGACCCTTGAGCACGAAGGTGCGATCCTTGAGCAGCACGGTACGACCCTTGAGCACGAAGGTACGATCCATGAGCAGCACGGTACGATCCTTGAACACGACGGTACGATCCTTGAACAGCACAGTACGACCCTTGAACACGAAGGTACGATCCTTAAACAGCACAGTACGACCCTTCAACACGAAGATACGATCCTTGAACAGCACAGTACGACCCTTGAGCACGACGGTACGATCCTTGAACAGCACGGTACGACTCTTCAACACGACGGTGCGATCCTTGAACAGCACGGTACGACCCCTGAGCACGACGGTACGACCCCTAAGCACGACGGTACGATCCTTGAATAGCAGAGTACGACCCTTGAGCACGAAGGTACGATCCTTGAACAGCACGGTTCGACCCTTGAACATGACGGTACGATCCTCGAACAGCACAGTACGACCCTTGAACACGAAGGTACGATCCTTGAACAGCACGGTGCGACCCTTGAGCCCGACGGTACGATCCTTGAACAGCAGGGTACGACCCTTGAGCACGACGGCACGATCCTTGAATAGTAGGGTACGACCTTTGAGCCCGACGGTACGATCCTTGAACAGCAGGGTACGACCCCTGAGCACGACGGCACGATCCTTGAATAGTAGGGTACGACCTTTGAGCACGACGGTACGATCCTTGAACAGAACGGTTCGACCCTTAAGCACGACGGTACGATCCTTGAACAGAACGGTGCGACCCTTGAGCACGACGGTACAATCCTTGAACAGCAGGGTACGACCCTTGAACACGACGGTACGATCCTTGAACAGCACAGTACGACCCTTGAAAACGACGGTACGATCCTTGAACAGCACAGTACGACCCTTGAACACGAAGGTACGATCCTTGAACAGGAAGACATGTCCTTTGAACACGAAGGCACGGCCTTTGACCCAGTTCTTTACAGAGGTCAGGTCAAATCCCAGGCCATCACACCCAAGGCTGGTGCCGTCCACCTGGACGGGTAATTAACAAATTTGAGGCCGACTTCTGTCTCGTGATCGAGCGCTCAGCCGCCTCACTGACACCCCGTCTCCCTGACAGTCTCCACCTGTCCTCCCGTCTCGCATTACAACCAACGTCTCACTGACTGAGACGTTTGACCTACAGCTCACAGACGTGTGATCAAGACCCAGGCCCTTTAACCACGTCCGTGTACAATCAGTTTATATATCAGTGTGTGTATATATATATATATATATATATATATATATATATATATATATATATATATATATATATATATATATATATATATAAATCCATACATATAAATCCAGTTTATATAGTCAAGTTAACTTTTCTCTCACCACCTTACCACCTGCTGGCGGAGTACGGTAACATCATCCTGTAGTTTCAAAGACATAAACACTCGAGTGATTTCAAGGGAAAAGTCAATATTATCACGACAGTCAAATGTAAATTTTCCTTAGACTGAGGAAGCGGAAAATAAGGAAGGTCAAAGAAATATCATAAGATACACACAACATAAAAATGATCTTGACGCCAGTGAACGATACGTCTCAGAATGATCACCTTGTAACTTTAGGAGGTTGGTATGCTCTCACATTGGTTCGTCCTTATTTCATATCCTTTCATTTTGAAAGTGTCCGGGTCGTTTTTGTGCTGTGTGTACGTATGACAAGCCCTAATGTCTCCTGTCATTTCAATTCCATATTAAACACGAAGACATTATCACTGTTTCCTGGTCCGATATTTAATTTCTGGGACATTTTAATGACATATAAGGTATACGTTCGTACATGATGGAGGAAGGGGAAGAACGAAACGAAAAAATATATTCGTAAACGTCGTCTCACACGAATGCGATTGGCAAGAGAAGGTGTAAGTCAATAAAGTCCTTTACGAATAATGTTCCTGGTTGACTTGTACCTGCCTTCAGTAAACCTACTGCTTTATTACGGTTATAATTATTACTTACGAGAGAGCCTCCCTGCTGGTGTAAATACCCCACTCAGTTATTTACCTACTCAGGCAAACATGTCCACCTCAACCATCACCAGCTTAAACGACCGAATCAGGACTCGTAATGACCCAATTAGCGTACCCCCCACCCACAGACAAAATACAAATCTTGTAACAGCCAATTAGACTCTTTCAACAACCCAATTAAACACCTCAGTTAGCCAATCAGTGGGCACCCACTCCCTACAGACTCACAGATTACATTATCTGCCATAAGGGCGTCGTCCTATGCCTAACAGCGCCTGATTTTCGACCAGTTCTCATCCCACACATAACCCTCGTCCCACGCCCAGCACGCCCACCAAATCTGTAGTGTTCACATCGCCAGCACCACACTTAACACGACCACCACAACTACCACACTTGATGCTACCACCATTACCACCACTTATAACCTACAACCACACCCAACACACAACATTCTCACCACTACAACACCAGCACAACTACAACACCACTGCATTCATCCACCACCACCACCACCATCTCTTAAAATTCCCACACCATCAACACCTACACCACATATCAACACGACTACCACAATTCCAACACCAACACCGGTAAAACCTCCTACAACCATCACAACCAACACCACTACCACCACCACAACGATCCTGCAGCATCACTACCACCACCACTACCACGATCCTGCAGCATCACTACCACCACCACTACCACGATCCTGCAGCATCACTACCACCACCACCACAACGATCCTGCAGCATCACTACCACCACCACTACCACGATCCTGCAGCATCACTACCACCACCACTACCACGATCCTGCAGCATCACTACCACCACCACTACCACGATCCTGCAGCATCACTACCACCACCACTACCACGATCCTGCAGCATCACTACCACCACCACTACCACGATCCTGCAGCATCACTACCACCACCACTACCACGATCCTGCAGCATCACTACCACCACCACTACCACGATCCTGCTGCATCACTACCACCACCACTACCACGATCCTGCTGCATCACTACCACCACCACTACCACGATCCTGCAGCATCACTACCACCACCACTACCACGATCCTGCAGCATCACTACCACCACCACTACCACGATCCTGCAGCATCACTACCACCACCACTACCACGATCCTGCAGCATCACTACCACCACCACTACCACGATCCTGCAGCATCACTACCACCACCACTACCACGATCCTGCAGCATCACTACCACCACCACTACCACGATCCTGCAGCATCACTACCACCACCACTACCACGATCCTGCAGCATCACTACCACCACCACTACCACGATCCTGCTGCATCACTACCACCACCACTACCACGATCCTGCAGCATCACTACCACCACCACTACCACGATCCTGCAGCATCACTACCACCACCACTACCACGATCCTGCAGCATCACTACCACCACCACTACCACGATCCTGCAGCATCACTACCACCACCACTACCACGATCCTGCTGCACTACCACCACCACTACCACGATCCTGCTGCATCACTACCACCACCACTACCACGATCCTGCAGCATCACTACCACCACCACTACCACGATCCTGCAGCATCACTACCACCACCACTACCACGATCCTGCAGCATCACTACCACCACCACTACCACGATCCTGCAGCATCACTACCACCACCACTACCACGATCCTGCAGCATCACTACCACCACCACTACCACGATCCTGCAGCATCACTACCACCACCACTACCACGATCCTGCAGCATCACTACCACCACCACTACCACGATCCTGCAGCATCACTACCACCACCACTACCACGATCCTGCAGCATCACTACCACCACCACTACCACGATCCTGCAGCATCACTACCACCACCACTACCACGATCCTGCAGCATCACTACCACCACCACTACCACGATCCTGCAGCATCACTACCACCACCACTACCACGATCCTGCTGCACTACCACCACCACTACCACGATCCTGCAGCATCACTACCACCACCACTACCACGATCCTGCAGCATCACTACCACCACCACTACCACGATCCTGCAGCATCACTACCACCACCACTACCACGATCCTGCAGCATCACTACCACCACCACTACCACGATCCTGCAGCATCACTACCACCACCACTACCACGATCCTGCAGCATCACTACCACCACCACTACCACGATCCTGCAGCATCACTACCACCACCACTACCACGATCCTGCAGCATCACTACCACCACCACTACCACGATCCTGCAGCATCACTACCACCACCACTACCACGATCCTGCAGCATCACTACCACCACCACTACCACGATCCTGCAGCATCACTACCACCACCACTACCACGATCCTGCAGCATCACTACCACCACCACTACCACGATCCTGCAGCATCACTACCACCACCACTACCACGATCCTGCAGCATCACTACCACCACCACTACCACGATCCTGCAGCATCACTACCACCACCACTACCACGATCCTGCAGCATCACTACCACCACCACTACCACGATCCTGCAGCATCACTACCACCACCACTACCACGATCCTGCAGCATCACTACCACCACCACTACCACGATCCTGCAGCATCACTACCACCACCACTACCACGATCCTGCAGCATCACTACCACCACCACTACCACGATCCTGCAGCATCACTACCACCACCACTACCACGATCCTGCAGCATCACTACCACCACCACTACCACGATCCTGCAGCATCACTACCACCACCACTACCACGATCCTGCAGCATCACTACCACCACCACTACCACGATCCTGCTGCACTACCACCACCACTACCACGATCCTGCAGCATCACTACCACCACCACTACCACGATCCTGCAGCATCACTACCACCACCACTACCACGATCCTGCAGCATCACTACCACCACCACTACCACGATCCTGCAGCATCACTACCACCACCACTACCACGATCCTGCAGCATCACTACCACCACCACTACCACGATCCTGCTGCATCTACCACCACCACTACCACGATCCTGCAGCATCACTACCACCACCACTACCACGATCCTGCAGCATCACTACCACCACCACTACCACGATCCTGCAGCATCACTACCACCACCACTACCACGATCCTGCAGCATCACTACCACCACCACTACCACGATCCTGCTGCACTACCACCACCACTACCACGATCCTGCAGCATCACTACCACCACCACTACCACGATCCTGCAGCATCACTACCACCACCACTACCACGATCCTGCAGCATCACTACCACCCCACCACCACTACCACGATCCTGCTGCACTACCACCACCACTACCACGATCCTGCAGCATCACTACCACCACCACTACCACGATCCTGCTGCACTACCACCACCACTACCACGATCCTGCAGCATCACTACCACGATCCTGCAGCAACACTACCACCACCACTACCACGATCCTGCTGCACTACCACCACCACTACCACGATCCTGCAGCATCACTACCACCACCACTACCACGATCCTGCAGCATCACTACCACCACCACTACCACCATCCTGCAGCATCACTACCACCACCACAACCACGATCCTGCAGCATCACTACCACCACCACTACCACGATCCTGCTGCACTACCACCACCACTACCACGATCCTGCAGCATCACTACCACCACCACTACCACGATCCTGCAGCATCACTACCACCACCACAACCACGATCCTGCAGCATCACTACCACCACCACTACCACGATCCTGCTGCACTACCACCACCACTACCACGATCCTGCAGCATCACTACCACCACCACTACCACGATCCAGCAGCAGCAGCAGCAGGTCCTGTGCGCCACACCCACCACAGTGAGCCGTGCCCACACCACACCAAGAGCAGCTCCACACTATGTGACTCCTCTCCCTCACTGGCTCTGATGCCCCAGTGCTAGTGGTGTAAACCTCTCTCTCTCTCTCTCTCTCTCTCTCTCTCTCTCTCTCTCTCTCTCTCTCTCTCTCTCTCTCTCTCTCTCTCAGCATCAAATATTCTCTTCCGGTCCCTTGCCCCACCCCTGCCCCCTACCCCTCTCCTTGCCCCCTTACCCATCTCCCTCCACCCTTACCCCTCTCCCTGCCCCTTACCCTCTCGCTGCACCCTTACATCTCTCCGTATCCCCTTACCCCATTCCCTGCCCCTTGCCCTTTTATCTGCCCCCTACCCCTCTCCCTGCCTCTTAACGATTTCCCTGCCCCTTACCCACGACCCTGCCCCTTGCCCCTCTCTCATTGCCCCTAACCCCTCTCTCATTGCCCCTTACCCCTGCCCCTGCCCCTTGCCCCTCTCTCATTGCCCCTTACCCCTGCCCCTTGCCCCTCTCTCATTGCCCCTTACCCCTGCCCCTGCCCCTCTCATTGCCCCTTACCCCTGCCCCTTGCCCCTCAACAACTCATAACCAGAACACAACTAAATCTCCGACAACAAACTGGGTCCATCCTGTTCGTCCACAAGTAACGGATTGTACAGAGGCAAGGAGCAGGGAGAGTAGTGAGGCAAGGAGCAGGGAGAGCAGTGAGGCAAGGAGCAGGGAGAGTAGTGAGGCAAGGAGCAGGGAGAGCAGTGAGGCAAGGAGCAGGGAGAGTAGTGAGGCAAGGAGCAGGGAGAGCAGTGAGGCAAGGAGCAGGGAGAGCAGTGAGGCAAGGAGCAGGGAGAGTAGTGAGGCAAGGAGCAGGGAGAGCAGTGAGGCAAGGAGCAGGGAGAGTAGTGAGGCAAGGAGCAGGGAGAGCAGTGAGGCAAGGAGCAGGGAGAGTAGTGAGGCAAGGAGCAGGGAGAGTAGTGAGGCAAGGAGCAGGGAGAGCAGTGAGGCAAGGAGCAGGGAGAGTAGTGAGGCAAGGAGCAGGGAGAGCAGTGAGGCAAGGAGCAGGGAGAGCAGTGAGGCAAGGAGCAGGGAGAGTAGTGAGGCAAGGAGCAGGGAGAGCAGTGAGGCAAGGAGCAGGGAGAGCAGTGAGGCAAGGAGCAGGGAGAGCAGTGAGGCAAGGAGCAGGGAGAGCAGTGAGGCAAGGAGCAGGGAGAGTAGTGAGGCAAGGAGCAGGGAGAGCAGTGAGGCAAGGAGCAGGGAGAGCAGTGAGGCAAGGAGCAGGGAGAGCAGTGAGGCAAGGAGCAGGGAGAGCAGTGAGGCAAGGAGCAGGGAGAGTAGTGAGGCAAGGAGCAGGGAGAGCAGTGAGGCAAGGAGCAGGGAGAGTAGTGAGGCAAGGAGCAGGGAGAGCAGTGAGGCAAGGAGCAGGGAGAGTAGTGAGGCAAGGAGCAGGGAGAGCAGTGAGGCAAGGAGCAGGGAGAGTAGTGAGGCAAGGAGCAGGGAGAGCAGTGAGGCAAGGAGCAGGGAGAGCAGTGAGGCAAGGAGCAGGGAGAGTAGTGAGGCAAGGAGCAGGGAGAGTAGTGAGGCAAGGAGCAGGGAGAGCAGTGAGGCAAGGAGCAGGGAGAGTAGTGAGGCAAGGAGCAGGGAGAGCAGTGAGGCAAGGAGCAGGGAGAGTAGTGAGGCAAGGAGCAGGGAGAGCAGTGAGGCAAGGAGCAGGGAGAGCAGTGAGGCAAGGAGCAGGGAGAGTAGTGAGGCAAGGAGCAGGGAGAGCAGTGAGGCAAGGAGCAGGGAGAGTAGTGAGGCAAGGAGCAGGGAGAGCAGTGAGGCAAGGAGCAGGGAGAGCAGTGAGGCAAGGAGCAGGGAGAGCAGTGAGGCAAGGAGCAGGGAGAGCAGTGAGGCAAGGAGCAGGGAGAGTAGTGAGGCAAGGAGCAGGGAGAGCAGTGAGGCAAGGAGCAGGGAGAGTAGTGAGGCAAGGAGCAGGGAGAGCAGTGAGGCAAGGAGCAGGGAGAGTAGTGAGGCAAGGAGCAGGGAGAGCAGTGAGGCAAGGAGCAGGGAGAGTAGTGAGGCAAGGAGCAGGGAGAGCAGTGAGGCAAGGAGCAGGGAGAGCAGTGAGGCAAGGAGCAGGGAGAGCAGTGAGGCAAGGAGCAGGGAGAGTAGTGAGGCAAGGAGCAGGGAGAGTAGTGAGGCAAGGAGCAGGGAGAGTAGTGAGGCAAGGAGCAGGGAGAGCAGTGAGGCAAGGAGCAGGGAGAGTAGTGAGGCAAGGAGCAGGGAGAGTAGTGAGGCAAGGAGCAGGGAGAGTAGTGAGGCAAGGAGCAGGGAGAGCAGTGAGGCAAGGAGCAGGGAGAGTAGTGAGGCAAGGAGCAGGGAGAGCAGTGAGGCAAGGAGCAGGGAGAGCAGTGAGGCAAGGAGCAGGGAGAGCAGTGAGGCAAGGAGCAGGGAGAGCAGTGAGGCAAGGAGCAGGGAGAGTAGTGAGGCAAGGAGCAGGGAGAGTAGTGAGGCAAGGAGCAGGGAGAGCAGTGAGGCAAGGAGCAGGGAGAGTAGTGAGGCAAGGAGCAGGGAGAGCAGTGAGGCAAGGAGCAGGGAGAGTAGTGAGGCAAGGAGCAGGGAGAGCAGTGAGGCAAGGAGCAGGGAGAGCAGTGAGGCAAGGAGCAGGGAGAGCAGTGAGGCAAGGAGCAGGGAGAGCAGTGAGGCAAGGAGCAGGGAGAGTAGTGAGGCAAGGAGCAGGGAGAGTAGTGAGGCAAGGAGCAGGGAGAGCAGTGAGGCAAGGAGCAGGGAGAGTAGTGAGGCAAGGAGCAGGGAGAGTAGTGAGGCAAGGAGCAGGGAGAGTAGTGAGGCAAGGAGCAGGGAGAGTAGTGAGGCAAGGAGCAGGGAGAGCAGTGTGGCAAGGAGCAGGGAGAGCAGTGAGGCAAGGAGCAGGGAGAGCAGTGAGGCAAGGAGAGCAGTGAAGCAAGGAGCAGAGAGAGCAGTGAGGCAAGGAGCATGGAGAACAGTGAGGCAAGGAGCAGGGAAAGCTAAGGCAAGAAGCAGGGAAAGCAGTCAGGCAAGAAGCAGGGAGGCAAGGAGCAAGGAAAGCAGTGATGCAAGGAGCGGGAAGAGCAGGGAGGCAAGGAGCAGGGAGAGCAGTGAGGAAAGGAGCAGAGAGAGCAGTGAGGCAAGGAACAGGGAGAGTAGTGAGGCAAGGAGCAGAGAGAGCAGTGAGGCAAGGAGCAGGGAGAGTAGAGGCAAGGAGCAGGGAGAGCAGTGAGGCAAGAATTAGGGAGAACAGTGAGGCAAGGAGCAGGGAGAGCAGTGAGGCAATGAGCTGGGAGAGCAGGGAGGCAAGAAGCAGGAAAGCATTGAAGCAAAGAGCAGGCAGAGAAGTGAGGCAAGGAGCAGGGAAAGCAGCGAGGCAAGGAGAAGGGAGAGCATTCATGCAAGGAGCAGAGAGAGCAGTAAGACAAAAAGCAGGGAGAGCAGGGAGGCAAGGAGCAGGGAGAGTAGTGAGGAAAAGAGCAGGGAGAGTAGTGAGGCAACGAACAGGGAGAGCAGCGAGGCAAGGAGCAGGGAGAGCAGTGAGGCAAGGAGCAGGGAGAGTAGAGGCAAGAAGCAGGGAGAGCTGTGAGGCAAGGAGCAGTGAGGCAAGGAGCAGGAAGAGCAGAGAAGCACGGAGCAGGGAGAGCAGTGAGGCAAGGAGCAGGGAGAGCAGTGAGGCAAGAAGCAGGGAAAGCAATGAGGCAAGAAGCATTCAGGGCAGTGAGGCAAGAAGCAATTAGAGCAGTGAGGCAAGAAGCAGGGAGAGCAGTAAGGCAAGGAGCAGGGAAAGCAGAGGCAAGAAGCAGGGAAAGCAGTGAGGCAAGGAGCAGGGAGAGCAGAGGCAAGGAGCAGGGAGAGTAGAGGCAAGGAGCAGGGAAACCAGTGAGGCAAGGAGCAGGGAGAGTAGAGGCAAGGGGCAGTGAGAGCAGTGAGGCAAGGAGAAGGGAGAGCAGAGAGGCAAGGAGCATGGAGAGCAGTGAGGCAAGGAACATGGAGAGCAGTGAGGCAAGAAGTAGGGAGAGCAGTGAGGCAAGAAACAATGAGAGCAGTGAGGCAAGAAGCAGGCAGAGCAGAGGTAAGGAGCGGGGAGAGCAGTAAGACAAGGAGCGGGGAGAGCAGTGAGGCAAGGAACAGGGAAAGCAGTGAGGCAAGGAGCAGGAAGAGCAGCGAGGTAAGCAGGGAAAGCAGTGAGGAAAGGAGCAGGGGGGAGCAGTGGGGCAAGGATCAGGGAGAGCAGTGAGGAAAGGAGCAGAAAGTGCAGTGAGGCAAAAAGCAGGGAGATCAAAGAGGCAAGAAGCAGGGAGAGTAGAGGCAAGGAGCAGGAAGAGCAGAGGCAAGGAGCAGGGAGAGCAGTGAGGGAAGGAGCACTGAAAGCAGAGGTAAGGAGCAGTGAGAGCAATGAGGCAAGGAGCAGGAAGAGCAGAGGCAAGGACCAGGGAGATCAGTGAGGCAAGGAGCTGGGAAAGCAATGAGGCAAGGAGCAGGGAGAGCAGTGAATCAAGGAGCAGGGAGAGGAGTGAGGCAAGGAGCAGGGAGAGCAGCGAGGCAATAATCAGGGAAAGTAGCGAGGCAAAGAACAGGAGGAGCAGTGAGGCAAGGAGCAGGGGAGAGCAGTGAGGCAAGGAACAGGGAAAGCAGTGAGGCAAGGAGCAGGGAGAGCAGTGAATCAAGGAGCAGGGAGAGCAGTGAGGCAAGAAGCAGGGAGAGCAGCGAGGCAATAATCAGGGAAAGCAGTGAGGCAAAGAACAGGAGGAGCAGTGAGGCAAGCAGCAAGGAGAGCAGTGAGGCAAGGAGCAGGGAAAGCAGTGAGTCAAGAAGCAGGGAAAGCAGTGAATCGAGGAGCATGGAGAGCAGTGAGGCAAGGAGCAGGAAGAGCAGTGAGGCAAGAAGCAGGAGAGTAGAGGCAAGGAGCAGGGAGAGCAGTGAGGCAAGGAGCAGGGAGAGCAGAGGCAAGGAGCAGGGAGAGTAGAGGCAAGGAGCAGGGAAAGCAGTGAGGCAAGGAGCAGGGAGAGCAGTGAGACATGAAGCAGGGAGAGCAGGGAGGCAAGGAACAGGGAGAGCAGTGAGGCAAGGAGCAGGGAGAGCAGTGAGGCAAGGAGCAGAGAGAGCAGTGAGACATGAAGCAGGGAGAGCAGGGAGGCAAGGAACAGGGAGAGCAGTGAGGCAAGGAGCAGGGAGAGCAGTGAGGCAAGGAGCAGGGAGAGCAGAGAGGCAAGGAGCAAGGAGAGAACTGAGGCAAGAAACAGGGAAAGCAATGAGGCAAGAAGCATTCAGAGCAGTGGGGCAAGAAGCAAAGAGAGCAGTGAGGCAAGGAGCAGGGAGAGCTGTAAGGCAAGGAGCAGGGAGAGCAGAGGCAAGAAGCATGGAGAGCAGTGAGGCAAGGAGCAGGGAGAGCAGAGGCAAGGAGCAGGGAGAGTAGAGGCAAGGAGCAGGGAAAGCAGTGAGGCAAGGAGCAGGGAAGAGCAGTGAGGTAAGGAGCAGGGAGAGCAGTGAGGTAAGGAGCAGAAAGAGCAGAGGCTAGAAGCAGGGAGAGCAGTGAAGCGAGAAGCAGGGAGAGCAGCGAGGCAAGAAGCAATGAGAGCAGGGAGGCAAGGAACAGAAAGAGCAGTGAGGCAAGGAGCAGGGAGAGCAGTGAGGCAAGGATCAGGGAGAGAAGTGAGGCAAGAAGCAGGGAAAACATTGAAGCAAGGAGCAGGGAGAGCAGTGAGACAAGGATCAGGGAGAGCAGAGGCAACGAGCAGGGAGCGAAGTGAGGCATGGAGCAGGGAGAGCAGTAAGGCATGGAGCAGGGAGAGCAATGGGGCAAGGGAGGGAAGTAGAGGACAGGCGAGTGAGGGGCCACAGCGAGTGAGGACCCAGAGGTGGTGTGTGGCTGGGAAGCAGCCTAACTCTCGGAGGCTCCGTTGGTCTCCCTCACAGACACACGTCTCCCCCCGATACACACGTAGCCACCCGCCTCAGTATATCCCGATATATCAACAATATGATAATCCAGTATATCCCGATATATTAACAATATGATAATCCAGTATATCCCGATATATTAACAATATGATAATCCAGTATATCCCGATATATTAACAATATGATAATCCAGTATATCCCGATATATTAACAATGATAATCCAGTATATCCCGATATATTAACAATATGATAATCCAGTATATCCCGATATATTAACAATATGATAATCCAGTATATCCCGATATATTAACAATGATAATCCAATATATCCCGATATATTAACAATATGATAATCCAGTATATCCCGATATATTAACAATGATAATCCAGTATATCCCGATATATTAACAATGATAATCCAGTATATCCCGATATACCAGCAATATTATAATCCAGAATATCCCGATATACCAACAATATGATAATCCAGTATATCGTAACATATCAACAATATGATAATCCAGTATATCCTGATATATCAAGAATATGATAATCACTCTTAACATGTTAAGAAAACAGCCACACTAAAAAGAAAAGGCTTTCATGTATAAATGCCATGTCCACAGTGGGTCATCACCCGTAAAGTGGACAGGGAACCTTGAGGAAGTGTCCACAGTGGGTCACCACCCGTAAAGTGGACAGGGAACCTTGAGGAAGTGTCCACAGTGGGTCATCACCCGTAAAGTGGACAGGGAACCTTGAGGAAGTGTCCACAGTGGGTCATCACCCGTAAAGTGGACAGGGAACCTTGAGGAAGTGTCCACAGTGGGTCATCACCCGTAAAGTGGACAGGGAACCTTGAGGAAGTGTCCACAGTGGGTCATCACCCGTAAAGTGGACAGGGAACCTTGAGGAAGTGTCCACAGTGGGTCATCACCCGTAAAGTGGACAGGGAACCTTGAGGAAGTGTCCACAGTGGGTCATCACCCCTGAAGTGGGCAGGGAACCTTAAGGAAGTGTCCACAGTGGGTCATGACCCGTAAAGTGGGCAGGGAACCTTAAGGAAGTGTCCACAGTGGGTCATGACCCGTAAAGTGGGCAGGGAACCTTGAGGAAGTGTCCACAGTGGGTCATCACCCGTAAAGTGGGCAGGGAACCTTGAGGAAGTGTCCACAGTGGGTCATCACCCCTGAAGTGGGCAGGGAACCTTAAGGAAGTGTCCACAGTGGGTGGCTACCCCTTCCGAGGTGGGAGTGTGTGGAATGTTCAGGTTCACAGTGGGTTTGGTCCTCCCATCTACCACGTCGCGACCAGGTCGACCAGGACCTCAGTACCCTGGTAGCGTGGCTGGCTAGAGAGAGAGAGAGAGAGAGAGAGAGAGAGAGAGAGAGAGAGAGAGAGAGAGAGAGAGAGAGAGAGAGAGAGAGAGAGAGCATGTTGGCCAGTGGTGGACCACCTCATTACGTGGCTTGTACCCACTGAGACAGTAGCTGACCCCTGCTTGTACGCCCACACCAGTCTGGCCCACCAACACCTACACACACTCAACTCTCTCTCTCTCTCTCTCTCTCTCTCTCTCTCTCTCTCTCTCTCTCTCTCTCTCTCTCTATCTATCTATCTATCTATCTATCTATCTATCTATCTCTCACCGGAAACCAGGAGGCCCATAAGAACACTTCCCTCTCCCATTTTCATTTCTGTAAGACACTGATCACCATCCACCCCCCCCCCCCACACACACACGCCACTATACACACACACACGACCTTGCAGGTGCACGTGAGCACGGGTGCACGTACACACGCACGGGCAGAAAGACACACACACACACACACACACACACAATTCACTGGAAACCTGTACACAAGAACACTGGGCAGAGAGAGAGAGCCGAGCTGCAATGTTAACACTTTACTGCCCCCGCTCACAACACGTGTAGCGGGCGACCAGCACACAGGAAGACGCGAGAGCAACCATCTTCTGAACCACCCTGTCTCCATCTATATACATCAGCGATCATATGAACCATCCAGTCTCCATCTATATAGATCAGCGATTATCTGAACCATCCTGTCTCCATCTATATAGATCAGCGATTATCTGAACCATCCTGTCTCCATCTATATAATAGATCAGCGATTATCTGAAACATCGTATCTCCATCTATATAGATCAGCGATTATCTGGACCATCCTGTCTCCATCTATATAGATCAGCGATTATCTGAACCATCCTGTCTACATCTATATAATAGATCAGCGATTATCTGAAACATCGTATCTCCATCTATATAATAGATCAGCGATTATCTGAACCATCGTATCTCCATCTATATAGACCAGCGATTATCTGAACGATCCTGTCTCCATCTACATAACAGACCATCGACTAACGTTTCCATCAGTGGCCTCACCACAGACCACCAGGTGTTCTATCACAGCTTCTCCCAGGGTACCTGAGCGGCTCCTGAAGGCGACGTGGCCGATACCAAGCATGGCCGCGCCCGGCCCTGGTCACCAGGTGACGAGGGAGAGCACCAGGGGCGCGTGGGCCTGACGGAGGAGGAGGAGGAGGTCCACACCAGCACAGCTCAGACGCTACTGTCTCAACCCCACGATTGTGGTGGACGCATCACGCTACCACACACACACACACACACACACACACACACACACACACACACACACACAACACACACAACACACACACACACACACACACACACACACACACACCCAGGGGAGGGGAGGGGAGGGGAAGGTGAGCTTGGTTGAGGGGGAAGGAGGCACTTAGGGTAGAATGGGAGGGAGGGGATGATGGATGTTGGAGGGAAGGACGAGAGGGGTGAGAGAGAGAGAGAGAGAGAGAGAGAGAGAGACAGAGAGAGAGAGAGAGAGAGAGAGAGAGAGAGAGAGAGAGAGAGAGAGAGAGAGAGAGAGAGAGACAGAGAGAGAGAGAGAGAGAGAGAGAGAGAGAGAGAGAGAGAGAGAGAGAGAGAGAGAGAGAGAGATGTCTTTCCCAATACACACACAGTGACCGAGCGACCGACCCAGCTCGGGCAAAACCATGGCCCACTCTGGGGGTCAGGTCAAGGGGAAGGTCAGTGTTCGCCAAGCTGACTTGTGAAGGATTGGACTGACGAACTGAGGCTTATATCAACCAACCACTGGAGAACTGAGGCTTATATTAACCAACCACTGGAGAACTGAGGCTTATATTAACCAACCACTGGAGAACTGAGGCTTATATTAACCAACCACTGGAGAACTGAGGCTTATATTAACCAACCACTGGAGAACTGAGGCTTATATTAACCAACCACTGGAGAACTGAGGCTTATATTAACCAACCACTGGAGAACTGAGGCTTATATCAACCAACCACTGGAGAACTGAGGCTTATATCAACCAACCACTGGAGAACTGAGGCTTATATTAACCAACCACTGGATGAACTGAGGCTTATTATAACCAACCACTGGAGAACTGAGCTTTTATTAACCAACCACTGGAGAACTGAGGCTTATATTAACCAACCACTGAGAACTGATGCTTATATTAACCAACCACTGGAGAAACTGAGGCTTATATTAAACCAACCACTGGAGAACTGAGGCTTATATTAACCAACCACTGGAGAACTGAGGCTTTATATTAACCAACCACTGGAGAACTGAGGCTTATATTAACCAACCACTGAAGAACTGAGGCTTATATTAACCAACCACTGGAGACTGAGGCTTATATTAACCAACCACTGGAGAACTGAGGCTTATATTAACCAACCACTGGAGAAACTGAGGCTTATATTAACCAACCACTGGAGAAACTGAGGCTTATATTAACCAACCACTGGAGAACTGAGCTTATATTAACCAACCACTGGAGAAACTGCGGCTTATATTAACCAACCACTGGAGAACTGAGGCTTTTATTAACCAACCACTGGAGAACTGAGGCTTTATTTAAACCAACCACTGGAGAACTGAGGCTTATATTAACCAACCACTGGAGAACTGAGGCTTATATTCAACCAACCACTGGAGAACTGAGGCTTATATTAACAACCACTGGAGAACTGAGGCTTATATCAACCAACCACTGGAGAACTGAGGCTTATATTAACCAACCACTGGAGAACTGAGGCTTATATTAACCAACCACTGGAGAACTGAGGCTTATATTAACCAACCACTGGAGAACTGAGGCTTATATTAACCAACCACTGGAGAACTGAGGCTTATATTAACCAACCACTGGAGAACTGAGGCTTATATTAACCAACCACTGGAGAACTGAGGCTTATATTAACCAACCACTGGAGAACTGAGGCTTATATTAACCAACCACTGGAGAACTGAGGCTTATATTAACCAACCACTGGAGAACTGAGGCTTATATTAACCAACCACTGGAGAACTGAGGCTTATATTAACCAACCACTGGAGAACTGAGGCTTATATTAACCAACCACTGGAGAACTGAGGCTTATATCAACCAACCACTGGAGAACTGAGGCTTATATTAACCAACCACTGGAGAACTGAGGCTTATATTAACCAACCACTGGAGAACTGAGGCTTATATTAACCAACCACTGGAGAACTGAGGCTTATATTAACCAACCACTGGAGAACTGAGGCTTATATCAACCAACCACGGAGAACTGAGGCTTATATTAACCAACCACTGGAGAACTGAGGCTTAATAACCAACCACTGAGAACTGAGGCTTATATAACCAACCACTGAGAACTGAGGCTTATATTAACACCACGGAAACTGAGGCTTATATTAACCAACACTGAGAACGGGCTTTATAACCACCACTGAGGCTTATAACAACCATGGGAAGTTATAACAACCCAAGACTAGGTTATACAACCACGAGAATGAGTTATATACACCTGGAGACTATTAATACCAAATGAGTAATTAACCAACCAGAAGAACTATATACCAACCACGGGAACTGAGGCTTATATTAACAACCACTGGAGAACTGAGGCTTATATTAACAAACCACTGGAGAACTGAGGTTTATTAACCAACCACTGGAAACTGAGGCATATTAACCAAAGCATACAAGAACTGAGGCTTATATTAACCAACCACTGGAGAACTGAGGCTTATTAAACCACACTGAGCTATTAAACACCACTGGAGAACTGAGGCTTATATCAACCAACCACTGAAGAACTGAGGCTTATATCAACCAACCACTGGAGAACTGAGGCTTATATTAACAACCACTAGAGACTGAGGCTATAATCAACCAACCACTGAGAACTGAGGCTTATATCAACCAACCACTGGAGAACTGGGCTATAACAACCACTGGAACTGCGGCTTATATTAACCAACCACTGGAGAACTGAGGCTTGTATTAACCAACCACTGGAGAACTGAGGCTTATATTAACCAACCACTGGAGAACTGAGGCTTATATTAACCAACCACTGGAAAACTGAGGCTTATATTAACCAACCACTGGAGAACTGAGGCTTGTATTAACCAACCACTGGAGAACTGAGGCTTATATTAACCAACCACTGGAGAACTGAGGCTTATATTAACCAACCACTGGAGAACTGAGGCTTATATTAACCAACCACTGGAGAACTGAGGCTTATATTAACCAACCACTGGAGAACTGAGGCTTATATTAACCAACCACTGAAGAACTGAGGCTTATATTAACCAACCACTGGAGAACTGAGGCTTATATTAACCAACCACTGAAGAACTGAGGCTTATATTAACCAACCACTGGAGAACTGAGGCTTGTATTAACCAACCACTGGAGAACTGAGGCTTATATTAACCAACCACTGGAGAACTGAGGCTTATATTAACCAACCACTGGAGAACTGAGGCTTGTATTAACCAACCACTGAAGAACTGAGGCTTATATTAACCAACCACTGAAGAACTGAGGCTTATATTAACCAACCACTGGAGAACTGAGGCTTATATCAACCAACCACTGGAGAACTGAGGCTTGTATTAACCAACCACTGAAGAACTGAGGCTTATATTAACCAACCACTGGAGAACTGAGGCTTATATTAACCAACCACTGGAGAACTGAGGCTTGTATTAACCAACCACTGAAGAACTGAGGCTTATATTAACCAACCACTGGAGAACTGAGGCTTATATCAACCAACCACTGGAGAACTGAGGCTTATATCAACCAACCACTGGAGAACTGAGGCTTATATTAACCAACCACTGGAGAACTGAGGCTTATATTAACCAACCACTGGAGAACTGAGGCTTATATTAACCAACCACTGGAGAACTGAGGCTTATATTAACCAACCACTGGAGCTTCTAAGGCTATTCATCGCTCTCTTAAAGGATGGGAAGGTAAAGGAGGAAGAGAACTCCACAGGTTCGCTCTTCGAAGGAAGGAAGGAAGGAAAGAAGGAAGGAAGGAAGGAAGGAAGGAAGGAAGGAAGGGAGGAGGAGGAGGAGTGGCATAACGGTTAATCCTCGAGTGGCCGACCTCCACACACAAGCTGTGGGAAGCAGCGCCACTGCCCCAAACACACATGGAGGAGCAGTGTGCCACGGACGAAGCGAGGGGACACACTGGCTTTGACTGCAAGAAATAATTCGAAAAAAAAAAGGAAGATGTCTGTGTGTGGATGAATGAATGGATGAATCAGATGTCTGTGTGTGGATCAATGAATGGATGAATCAGATGTCTGTGTGTGGATCAATGAATGGATGAATCAGATGTCTGTGTGTGGATCAATGAATGGATGAATCAGATGTCTGTGTGTGGATCAATGAATGGATGAATCAGATGTCTGTGTGTGGATCAATGAATGGATGAATCAGATGTCTGTGTGTGGATCAATGAATGGATGAATCAGATGTCTGTGTGTGGATCAATGAATGGATGAATCAGATGTCTGTGTGTGGATCAATGAATGGATGAATCAGATGTCTGTGTGTGGATCAATGAATGGATGAATCAGATGTCTGTGTGTGGATCAATGAATGGATGAATCAGATGTCTGTGTGTGGATCAATGAATGGATGAATCAGATGTCTGTGTGTGGATCAATGAATGGATGAATCAGATGTCTGTGTGTGGATCAATGAATGGATGAATCAGATGTCTGTGTGTGGATCAATGAATGGATGAATCAGATGTCTGTGTGTGGATCAATGAATGGATGAATCAGATGTCTGTGTGTGGATGAATGAATGGATGAATCAGATGTCTGTGTGTGGATCAATGAATGGATGAATCAGATGTCTGTGTGTGGATCAATGAATGGATGAATCAGATGTCTGTGTGTGGATCAATGAATGGATGAATCAGATGTCTGTGTGTGGATCAGTGAATAGATGAATCAGATGTCTGTGTGTGGATCAATGAATGGATGAATCAGATGTCTGTGTGTGGATCAATGAATGGATGAATCAGATGTCTGTGTGAGTGGATCAATGAATGGATGAATCAGATGTCTGTGTGTGGATCAATGAATGGATGAATCAGTAGATTAATCTTGGCGCGGAAGACGATGGAAGGGTGAGGGCGCATGCGCTACACCAGAGGAAGAAAAGATAAACACGTAGGACCGCTGGGGGTCAGCCAACCAGGCCAGTGCGGGAGAAGTAAACAGTTTACCTGTCAGGCGATGACCTGCCTCACCCAGGTATACAACCCGGGTGCGCCACTGCTCTCATCGCTCCACCTGCTTGTCTGCCCTACAAACAACCCCCTCCCCCCCCGCGCCACTGGTCTCATCGCTCCACCTGCTTGTCTGCCCTACAAACAACCCCCTCCCCCCCAGCGCCACTGCTCTCATCGCTCCACCTGCTTGTCTGCCCTACAAACAACCCCCTCCCCCCCCGCGCCACTGCTCTCATTGCTCCACCTGCTTGTCTGCCCTACAAACAACCCCCTCCCCCCCTCCAGCATGAGAAAGTGCTAATTAACCCATGGCGAACAGGGAGGCTGGCGGGGCAATGGACATACAACCTAACAAGGGATTCCATACAACACAACAAGCCTCTCATACAACACGACAAGCCTCTCATACAACACGACAAGCCTCTCATACAACACGACAAGCCTCTCATACAACACAACAAGCCTCTCATACAACACAACAAGCCTCTCATACAACACAACAAGCCTCTCATACAACACGACAAGCCTCTCATACAACACGACAAGCCTCTCATACAACACAACAAGCCTCTCATACAACACAACAAGCCTCTCATACAACACGACAAGCCTCTCATACAACACGACAAGCCTCTCATACAACACGACAAGCCTCTCATACAACACGACAAGCCTCTCATACAACACAACAAGCCTCTCATACAACACAACAAGCCTCTCATACAACACAACAAGCCTCTCATACAACATAACAAGCCTCTCATACAACATAACAAGCCTCTCATACAACACAACAAGCCTCTCATACAACACAACAAGCCTCTCATACAACACGACAAGCCTCTCATACAACACGACAAGCCTCTCATACAACACAACAAGCCTCTCATACAACACAACAAGCCTCTCATACAACACAACAAGCCTCTCATACAACACAACAAGCCTCTCATACAACACAACAAGCCTCTCATACAACATAACAAGCCTCTCATACAACATAACAAGCCTCTCATACAACACAACAAGCCTCTCATACAACACAACAAGCCTCTCATACAACACAACAAGCCTCTCATACAACACAACAAGCCTCTCATACAACACAACAAGCCTCTCATACAACACAACAAGCCTCATACAACACAACAAGCCTCTCATACAACACAACAAGCCTCTCATACAACACGACAAGCCTCTCATACAACACGACAAGCCTCTCATACAACACGACAAGCCTCTCATACAACACAACAAGCCTCTCATACAACACAACAAGCCTCTCATACAACATAACAAGCCTCTCATACAACATAACAAGCCTCTCATACAACACAACAAGCCTCTCATACAACACAACAAGCCTCTCATACAACACGACAAGCCTCTCATACAACACGACAAGCCTCTCATACAACACAACAAGCCTCTCATACAACACGACAAGCCTCTCATACAACACAACAAGCCTCTCATACAACACAACAAGCCTCTCATACAACACGACAAGCCTCTCATACAACACAACAAGCCTCTCATACAACACGACAAGCCTCTCATACAACACAACAAGCCTCTCATACAACACAACAAGCCTCTCATACAACACAACAAGCCTCTCACACAACACAACAAGCCTCTCATACAACACAACAAGCCTCTCATACAACACAACAAGCCTCTCATACAACATAACAAGCCTCTCATACAACATAACAAGCCTCTCATACAACACAAGCCTCTCATACAACACAACAAGCCTCTCATACAACACAACAAGCCTCTCATACAACACAACAAGCCTCTCATACAACACAACAAGCCTCTCATACAACACAACAAGCCTCTCATACAACACGACAAGCCTCTCATACAACACGACAAGCCTCTCATACAACACAACAAGCCTCTCATACAACACGACAAGCCTCTCATACAACACAACAAGCCTCTCATACAACACAACAAGCCTCTCATACAACATAAGCTTCACACAACACAACAAGCCTCTCATACAACATAACAAGCCTCTCATACAACACAACAAGCCTCTCATACAACATAACAAGCCTCTCATACAACACAACAAGCCTCTCATACAACATAACAAGCCTCTCATACAACACAACAAGCCTCTCATACAACATAACAAGCCTCTCACACAACACAACAAGCCTTTCATACAACACAACAAGCCTCTCATACAACATAACAAGCCTCTCATACAACACAACAAGCCTCTCATACAACATAACAAGCCTCTCACACAACACAATAAGCCTCTCATACAACATAACAAGCCTCTCATACAACATAACAAGCCTCACACAACACAACAAGCCTCACACAACATAACAAGCCTCTCATACAACACAACAAGCCTCTCATACAACACAACAAGCCTCTCATACAACACAACAAGCCTCACACAACATAACAAGCCTCTCATACAACACAACAAGCCTCTCATACAACACAACAAGCCTCTCATACAACACAACAAGCCTCTCATACAACACGACAAGCCTCTCATACAACACGACAAGCCTCTCATACAACACAACAAGCCTCTCATACAACACAATAAGCCTCTCATACAACACAACAAGCCTCTCATACAACACAATAAGCCTCTCATACAACACGACAAGCCTCATACAACACAACAAGCCTCTCATACAACACACCAAAAAGCGGATGGAACTGAGTTAGTAAAGTGGATGGAACTGAGAGTTATATAAAGTGGATGGAAATGCGAGCTTCGTAAGGTGGATGGAACCGTTAAATAAAGTGGATGGAGCCGAGACTTATACAAAGTGGATGGAACCGAGACTTACACAAAGTGGATGGAACTGGAACTCAAACGAAGTGGATGGAACTGTGACACGAAAAAGGTGGATGAATAATATGGTGGTAAAAGTCTATGAAGTATGTGTAACGAACCTAACACTGTACCACATCACACTGGATGTGTCTACCAGTCACATCACACAAATCTAAATCGTCAGTTAATCCCAGGTAGGGGGTCCCATCAACACATCCCAGCTAGGGGGTCCCATCAACACGTCCCAGGTAGGGGGTCACATCAACACATCCCAGGTAGGGGGTCACATCAACACATCCCAGCTAGGGGGTCCCATCAACACGTCCCAGGTAGGGGGTCACATCAACACATCCCAGCTAGGGGGTCCCATCAACACGTCCCAGGTAGGGGGTCCCATCAACACATCCCAGGTAGGGGGTCCCATCAACACGTCCCAGGTAGGGGGTCCCATCAACACATCCCAGGTAGGGGGTCACATCAACACGTCCCAGGTAGGGGGTCCCATCAACACATCCCAGGTAGGGGGTCCCATCAACACATCCCAGGTAGGGGGTCCCATCAACACATCCCAGGTAGGGGGTCCCATCAACACATCCCAGGTAGGGGGTCACATCAACACGTCCCAGGTAGGGGGTCCCATCAACACATCCCAGGTAGGGGGTCCCATCAACATATCCCAGGTAGGGGGTCCCATCAACTCGTCCCAGGTAGGGGGTCCCATCAACACGTCCCAGGTAGGGGGTCCCATCAACACGTCCCAGGTAGGGGGTCCCATCAACACATCCCAGGTAGGGGGTCCCATCAACACATCCCAGCTAGGGGGTCCCATCAACACGTCCCAGGTAGGGGGTCCCATCAACACATCCCAGGTAGGGGGTCCCATCAACACATCCCAGGTAGGGGGTCCCATCAACACGTCCCAGGTAGGGGGTCACATCAACACATCCCAGGTAGGGGGTCCCATCAACACATCCCAGGTAGGGGGTCACATCAACACGTCCCAGGTAGGGGGTCCCATCAACACATCCCAGGTAGGGGGTCCCATCAACACATCCCAGGTAGGGGGTCCCATCAACTCGTCCCAGGTAGGGGGTCCCATCAACACGTCCCAGGTAGGGGGTCCCATCAACACGTCCCAGGTAGGGGGTCCCATCAACACATCCCAGGTAGGGGGTCCCATCAACACATCCCAGCTAGGGGGTCCCATCAACACGTCCCAGGTAGGGGGTCCCATCAACACATCCCAGGTAGGGGGTCCCATCAACACATCCCAGGTAGGGGGTCCCATCAACACATCCCAGGTAGGGGGTCACATCAACACATCCCAGGTAGGGGGTCCCATCAACACATCCCAGCTAGGGGGTCCCATCAACACATCCCAGCTAGGGGGTCCCATCAACACATCCCAGGTAGGGGGTCACATCAACACATCCCAGGTAGGGGGTCCCATCAACACATCCCAGCTAGGGGGTCCCATCAACACATCCCAGCTGGAGGGGGGGGCGTCACATCCAGCAGGCAACATTCACACGAGATCAATTACGTTACATCGTAAATATACCCCGGATGTTACGTGAGCCACGATATCTAATCTCAAAATCCCTGGTCCACCATCCTAATCCCTCTCCATCCACGTGAGGGATTAGTACCTCAGGACCCCATCATCCTAATCCCTCTCCATCCACGTGAGGGATTAGTACCTCAGGACCCCATCATCCTAATCCCTCTCCATCCACGTGAGGGAGTACCTCAGAACCCCACCACTCTCTCCTTCAGGACGTATGACCTTCGTCAGCAGACCATCAGGTCCTCCGTCATGTCCTTCCTACGGTGTGCCTTTACGCGCCGTCTGACCCAAAGGCACCTCCGTCCTACACAGCACCATGACACACACCAGGCCGGGAACACACGTCACCTGCCGCCGTCCCCTTCTGCAGCCACTCACGCCACGCACATACGGCATTTCATAGCTCTTACGGCGGCGTGATGGCTCAATGTCTTCTCTTCTGCTGCTGCTCCGTCTGGCGCGGCGCACGCCACCCCGGGCTTAATAGCCTTTCGAGGGGCAGCGTCGAGCAATGACGCGCCTCTCTCTCTCTCTCTCTCTCTCTCTCTCTCTCTCTCTCTCTCTCTCTCTCTCAATGATGATGAAGGATGGTCATGTGGCTACTTGAACGTACGTGGTTTTACTAGTGACCTCAACCCCCCCCCCACCCCACCCCACCCCGGTCACGACGGTATGACACCTTGACCACGACGGTACGACCCTTGAGCACGACGGTACGACCCTTGAGCAAAACGGTACGACCCTTGAGCACGATATTACGACCCTTAAGCACGACGGTACGACCCTTGACCACGACGGTACGACCTCTTAAGTATGACTGCCTGGCCTTTGACCTGACCCTTAAGGCTCAGGACATTGGCCAGGCCAACGAATGTAAGGGCCGGGTGGTTGCGCTCAAGGGCCGTACCATCATGTTTAACGACCGGATCACCATATTCAAGGAGGGAACCGTCATTTTCAAACAAGTGACCATCTGTACCCTTAACAAGGGCCATACATATACTGAGTGTGTGTACACTGAGCAAAAAATGTATCTACCTGGATGGGTCCCATGAATTCCACAATGACCAACACAGTTCATATTGTCTCGACAGGTATTGGTAAGTAGGAGACAAATTTCCAATAATTATGGTAGTCCCATTTACAATTAATTCCACTGAAATGTGAAATTAATATGACATTCATTATGACAAAATGACAGGCGCTGTGGCGAGCGATCGATACGTAACGATATCATGAAAGCAGGGCTAAATGTCAGGCCAGACCAGAGGGCATATCTCAAAATCCTTCGTCCAGTGTCACACCGTTTCACACAAAAAGAGACAAGATACTTCTTTTTTTTTTTGACCATGTGTACAATTCTACAATTATCTGGACCATCTAGAAATGGTGTCTACGATTTTCGACGAGCGTTTATAACGAGACGATTACGTTAACCCTCGTCAGTGATAAACCTACACAGCCCACACACCCAACCCACCAGCCACCCACCCGCTGACACACACACAACCCACCCACGGACATAGCTGATGTGTTGAGTAAGTGGGGTGGGGTGGGGTGGGTGAGGTGGTGTTGGTTAATCTGAGTAAACAGCCTCTAACAGCCTGCTCTTAACGGCATCTCCCACTGACTGACACATGACACCCCCACAACGACCCACCCCTGACTTGCCAGCTCAGCCCAGCACAACTTGTTACTCATAACCAGTTATGATCGTCTGGCCAGAACTCTCGATGTGGAGATACACGGTGTACGACGCAGACCTATTAACATATCTTTCTCTATCTCAGTAGCTTACATATATATATATATATATATATATATATATATATATATATATATATATATATATATATATATATATATATATAGATAGATAGATAGATAGATAGATAGATAGACAGACGGACATATAGATAGATACAGAGAGAGAGAGAGAGAGAGAGAGAGAGAGAGAGAGAGAGAGAGTGTGTGTGTGTGTGTGTGTGTGTGTGTGTGTGTGTGTGTGTGTGAGTGTGTGTGTGTGTGTGTGTGTGTGTGTGTGTTCATGGGTTATTTTGTATCCGTTTTTGCCGCCCGCTGGCGTGTGGGATTCCACCCAGACATTAATTTCCCCCCCTTACTTACCCTTCCCGCCCGACTCCTGCCCATGTTATATGTCTTACGTGTGTACTAGTGCGTGTGTCACTATACCACACTAGACCTGTCCCTTGACCTATCCCTTCCCACCAACCCTGACCTCACACACACACACACACACACACACACACGGTGGCCTGCTGTCAACTGCCAGGGTCATTTAGGGCATCCAACACCGGGAAAATCTTCAACGCCTTCTTCAGGCGCTGGAGACGACTGTACGATCACAAGGAGTGTGTCTATACCCCACGACCTTACGTATGCCAGACGTATGAAATGCTGAACCTATGCCAGGAGGAGCAGCAGCAACTTACATAGCATCATGAAGGTTACTACTATGGCCCCCCATCATTAATGATACAGCCATCAACCAGTTCTGCTTCTGACGCGCTGCACTGCTGCTTCACATGTTATGGCCTGGGTCAGGACACCACAGCGACGGTATGCAGTGTGTGTGGACGGAAACAGCGAGCCATACCAACTTTGTTTCAATGAATTCCATGTGGATATCTTTCCCTCTAAGGTATCTGGCTTAGGTATGCAAATGATGTTCTTTGGCCAGCAAACGAAAATGTACAAACATTACTCCCTTTACTTAAAAATTTAATACTTTGTATCAAATCTACTGTGGAAGTCGAAATTTATTGTATGTAACCATTGTTAGATTGCATGATTCATAGGGATGGAAACATGTTTAAGTTTAGCATATACAGAAAACCCTCCAATGTTTGCTCTTATATTCATTATCACTCATCTCTACATGACAAGAGTTAAACCATCAACATTCCAGTCCATGTTCCTGAGGGCATTACGTTTATGCAGTCCAGAATTTCTGATGATGAGTTTGAGATGATATAATTTATTGGATACAAGTTTAAGTATCCCAGATCTTTCACTAATAAATTTCTTTAGTTGGCAACGAAATCATTTTACAGACTTAACCCAAAACCTCCTCTTGATACCAAGAATAACAATACTATAAAGAATATCTTAATAAAAACATTTAAAATCCTGCGGGCTGTGTTTACAGAACACCATGTCAAAGCTGTAATATGTTTTATATGGCAGACTAGTAAGGATCTCTATGTTAAACTAAAGCAGCATAAATATAGCATAAGAACAGGACAAGAATCAAATGCTTTGTTTAATCATGTTAAAAATTATGACTGTTGTAATGATTGGAGTAACGCTAATTCAGATATCAACTGTGAATCCTTGACCAAGAGAAATATCACTGAATCTTCTCTTATCAAATACACAAAGAATTGTTACATGAATATTAATGAAAGTCTATACAAACTGGATAGCTTTGTCGTTGGTCAAATTTGCAAATGGTTCCTTGTCCACATAATAACATTTTATGACAGGCAACTGGAAACACTTGTGTACCAATGCGCTCTAGCTTCGCTCTTCATTCTATATAAGCTGACTGTTCTAAGTCTTCTATCTCATTCTTGTATCTCCCTTGGCGATGTGATCATTACATGGGAACAAGGAAATATTAGCCTTAACCTTCCTAAATCCACATTCACAAGTTTGACAATTCTCACCGAAATATCTGAGAAGCTTAACATTCTAAACAAGTATCAAAAGAACATCCCAGCACCACTGCTGTAGTTGCTAAGATGAAGGTGTCCACCTTCAAGAGGACACAACAGTTGTAAAGCCGTCGTCTCAAACTGAAGGCCCAGATTACTTCTCTGTCTCGCGAACCTGACGTGGTTCATTTTGCTTGATGCGTGGATGCGTTGCTGTATATGAAAAGTGATTATTTGTTTACCTTGAAGACTTTAGTTACAGACAGATGCCCACATCGAGGCCAGGCCTTAAAGGAAGGAATGAAGAGGTCAACGAAACTTGGAGGAAGTGAAAAAGCTGTCTTTAAAAATGTGCCAGGGAAAAATCTGAGAAGGTAGAGAGTTC
The DNA here is from genome assembly GCF_036320965.1 of Panulirus ornatus. NCBI lineage: Eukaryota > Metazoa > Arthropoda > Malacostraca > Decapoda > Palinuridae > Panulirus > Panulirus ornatus. The sequence goes on from NC_092295.1 coordinate 8,850,655, forward strand.
CAAACCTTCGAGGTGTAGAGATAGAAACAGTTATCAAAACGGCCTACCCTTGAGTTGCCAACGGCCGAACTTTTATTATTTTTGCCATACTTCACAAGGAGAAAATATACGATATGGAGATAGCCAAATATACAGGCATATTACCTCAGGAGCCGTGTGTGTGTGTGTGTGTGTGTGTGTGTGTGTGTGTGTGTACAGAAACAATTAGGGCGGTGAGGTATGTGTGGTGGACGCCAGTGACCGGGCGTGTAAACTGTAGAGGCGCGGCACAAGGCGTGGCGTGCGTCGGACAGCGTGGTCACTCCGCGGGCATGCAGTGTTTGTGGACGTGCCGACGTTGTGGCCACGGAGACAACCCCTGAAGACACCAGAGCCAAAATCTAAACGCTCGGGAGCAATTGTACAACCGCCACTAAAATGCCTCAGGTCAGACCATCGTCAGCAAGACGGCTCGCGCAGCTTCCCCATCTTGGATCAGTTTCAAGACACTTGTGCTCCACACCCGCAGCTGTGCGAGGTTACGCGTTACTCCAGAGGGGAAATGGGGTCACAGAGCACTGGGTGGAGGGTGTGGGAAGCGGAAGGACAGGTGGATAGGTTATAGGGAGACAAGGTGGAGGACGTGTCAAGTGGAGGATGGTATAACCGAGACAGGCGCTTGAAAATGTCGAGGCTGAAATGGGGTGGTCAACAGGGGACTTGGCGAACAACAGGACCATGGGGGGACGAAGCGGCCGATAGCAAGCCTGGTGGGGACTTGAGTGGGAGGATATGCTGCCTGATGGAGACTCTGTGGGGAGGAGGACAGAAGGTCCTCCGAGGACTGAAAGGAGACGACAGGAGACCCCAGAACTGAATGGGGCGGATAGGAGACCCGGGGGACTGTGGGGAGGTTTGACGGTTCAGAGGGACTGAGTGGGAATGAATGGGGAGGATATGAATCCCAGGGGGACTGAATGGGGAGGAAAGGAGGCCCAGGAGGACTGAGTGGGGAGGAAAGGAGTCCCAGGGGGACTGAGTGGGGAGGAAAGGAGGCCCAGGAGGACTGAGTGGGGAGGAAAGGAGTCCCAGGGGGACTGAGTGGGGAGGAAAGGAGGCCCAGGAGGACTGAGTGGGGAGGAAAGGAGGCCCAGGGGGACTGAGTGGGGAGGAAAGGAGTCCCAGGGGACTGAGTGGGGAGGAAAGGAGGCCCAGGAGGACTGAGTGGGGAGGAAAGGAGGCCCAGGAGGACTGAGTGGGGAGGAAAGGAGGCCCAGGAGGACTGAGTGGGGAGGAAAGGAGGCCCAGGGGACTGAGTGGGGAGGAAAGGAGTCCCAGGGGGACTGAGTGGGGAGGAAAGGAGGCCCAGGGGACTGAGTGGGCGAGGAAAGGAGGCCCAGGGGACTGAGTGGGGAGGAAAGGAGTCCCAGGGGACTGAATGGGGAGGAAAGGAGGCCCAGGAGGACTGAGTGGGGAGGAAAGGAGGCCCAGGAGGACTGAGTGGGGAGGAAAGGAGGCCCAGGGACTGAGTGGGGAGGAAAGGAAACCCAGGGGACTGAGTGGGAGGAAGGAGGCCCTAGGAGACTGAGTGGGGAGGACAGAGGCCCAGAGGACTGATAAAGAAAGGAGGCCCAGGAGGACTGAGTGGGGAGGAAAAGGAGGCCCAGGGGACTGTAGTGGGGAGGAAAGGAGCCCAGGAGGACTGAGTGGGAGAGGAAAAGGAGGCCCAGGAGGACTGAGTGGGGAGGAAAGGAGGCCAAGAGGGACTGAGTGGGGAGGAAAGGAGGCCCAGGAGGACTGAGTGGGGAGGAAAGTGAGGCCCAGGAGGCACTGAGTGGGGAGGAAAGGAGGCCCAGGAGCGACTGAGGTGGGGAGGCAAGGAAAGGAGGCCCAGGAGGACTGAGTGGGGAGGAAAGGAGGCCCAGGAGGACTGAGTGGGGAGGAAAGGAGGCCCAGGAGGACTGAGTGGGGAGGAAAGGAGGCCCAGGAGGACTGAGTGGGGAGGAAAGGAGGCTCAGAGGACAAACTTGGGAGGACAGGAAACCGAGAGGGACTGTGGGGAGGATTTGAGGCCCTAGGAAAATGAGAGGGGAGGACAGATGGCCAAGGGGAAGACTGATTAAGGAGGTTACGAGCCCCACTGGGAACTGAGTGGGGAGGACAGGACACCAATGAGGACTGAGTGGGGAGGACAAGGTGTACTGAGGGCTCACTGGTGGCTGAGGGAGGAGACAGCACGATGGGGTCTGGGTGGTGGGACACGAGATGGCTGGATGTGGTGGGGGACAGGTGGTCAGATGGCTGGATGTGGTGGGGACAGGTGGTCAGATGGCTGGATGTGGTGGGGACAGATGGTCAGATGGCTGGATGTGGTGGGGACAGGTGGTCAGATGGCTGGATGTGGTGGGGACAGGTGGTCAGATGGCTGGATGTGGTGGGGGACAGGTAGTCAGATGGCTGGATGTGGTGGGGACAGGTGGTCAGATGGCTGGATGTGGTGGGGGACAGGTGGTCAGATGGCTGGATGTGGTGGGGACAGGTGGTCAGATGGCTGGATGTAGTGGGGACAGCTGGTCAGATGGCTGGATGGGGGAGCGAAAAGGATAGATAAAGGCCCGAGGGAAATTAGATCCAGGAAAGATCGGTGGAAAGAAGGATAGGGTCTGGAGGGATAGGGTGGAAAAACTGGAGGCAAGGAGGCTGGACGAAAGGATAGGACGGCCATGCGGGCATGGGTGGAGGGACAGGAGGTCCAGTGGGCATGGGTGGAGGGACAGGAGGTCCAGTGGGCATGGGTGGAGGGACAGGAGGGCCAGTGGGCATGGGTGGAGGGACAGGAGGTCCAGTGGGCATGGGTGGAGGGACAGGAGGTCCAGTGGGCATGGGTGGAGGGACAGGAGGTCCAGTGGGCATGGGTGGAGGGACAGGAGGGCCAGTGGGCATGGGTGGAGGGACAGGAGGTCCAGTGGGCATGGGCGGAGGGACAGGAGAGCCAAGGGTCCGATGAGACTAAAGAAAAGGTCAGACAGGAGGACAGTGGAGTGACCGACTGGGTGACAGGTGGACAGTGGAGTGACGGGGGACCGCCTGGGAGACAGGTGGTGGTGGTGGGGTGTTGTAAGGGATACGACAGATGTCTCTAGGGGTCAGCCTGGCGACCTACACCAGCAAATGTCAACTATGAGGGCGGCCAGCCAGCCACCCTATCAGCCAACACCACCACCTACCAGCCAGCACCCTACCAGCCACCCTACCAGCCAACACCACCACCCTACCAGCCAACACCTACCAGCCAGTACAACCACCCTACCAGCCAGCACCACCACTCTACCAGCCAACCACGGGTCTCCCTCTGCTGGTGCCTCCCTCAGCAACCCCCACATCACGCCCTCAACGTATACCATTGGATTGCATTAAAGAATTTAGGCTTATGAGCCCAGCACTGGGGCCTCAGCGCTCTTTCCACGGCCTCTATACCTCCACCACAGCAATCAATAAAGCGCAAAATTATCCAAAAAATAATACAAAATAATCACTATAGCATAAGCCACAGCCATGTATACCAAGCCACATGTAACATCACCTCTTCATCATAATGTCAGACTGAGCTGGATAACGCTTGGCACAAACAGGAAATGTCTTTAACTCAATAGCTTTTAAAATATATCATATAATCCCTCAATATAATACACGCAAACAGATACAACAGGACAAAACAGGAGGAGCACTTGGGGCCCACTGATAAGAAAGAGCTTTTTCAGTTTCAAGAACTACTGGTAAATTCCCATTCAAACAAAACATACAGGGAAGAGGGTCTGTATGAAGGAAGAGGAGGGTGGCGGTGGTGTTATTGCTATGCAATCGTCTATATAACTCCAAAGAGTCACAACATGTTATATAGCAACATGGAGACGATCACGAGGATACATGAAGCAGTAGAACACAGACGTATGGACATGTAAAAGTATGGGGGAGAAGTTAGTTATAAACACACACACTGGGGGACTCTGGACACTCACGGAGACGGAGAGTCTTGGAGAAACAAGTTGTTAGTAACATTCGTATACCTTAAACATGTCAAGGATCACATTAAGATGAGAGGCGACGATACACCATTACTCCTAGATCTCATATCCACACACATACGAGGCAGAGATGTTGTGAGCACCACACATGATACACCTCATGGAGAAATGGGACACGTACTGGTTAACTACGTGGTAAACGAGGGTATGATCACAATAGGAGCAGAAAACCTGACTGAAGGAGGGGATATAATGGTGCACGCGTTACACAGCTCCATGACTGAGGGTCAGCAGTTAAGAACCAGGGCAATTATGGTGTAAGGTTTTGTGAACGTAACGAATCAAGGAGTATCAATTTGTGTGCATTTAGTCTTGAATGACAGAGGGAAAGATCCCATAAAAGATGACAAAAACCGAGTGAGCTTCGCGGTGTTTTATGTCACGAAAATACAGGCGACAACCCAACCATTCATGATTTAGAAGATGTACGAAAGACAAGAACGATAAGAGTGAAGGAACAAGGAAACGTTGAACATTGTGAACAAGGCAGGGGATAATCCTGAACTTTGTCATCAATTCATCGGAATCAAACTGTTAGTTAAAGATCAACTGGTCAGGATAAAGGATTCAGAAGGTTGAGCTACGGAGGGTGAAGTACGAGAACGAGAGGAAGTGAACCGCAAGTTTAAAAGTGTATACACAGTGGGAGACAACATAGTTGCAACACACATGATATGGAATGGAAAAGACGCCTCAGCACTGAAATATCTATAAGACTCATGATCCTGAAGGCTAAAAAGACTCAATTTAAACTCACTTAAGAGGAGGAGAGCTAGAGGTGGATATGACTGAAGTTTTTTTAAATGGTTGAAAGCCACTAATAAAGGTAACATGAATGAAGTTCTCAGAATGGCGTCACCGGACAGGACAAGAAATAATGGATTTAAATTAGAAAAAATTGGATTCAGGTCGAATGTGGGTAAACATTGGTTCAGGAATAAAGTAGTAGATTTATGGAGGCAGCAGCTGTCAAGTACAGTAATGGAAGCTACGTGGGTCTTAAGGTAGCTTTAAACGAAGGTTGGATGATGTGTTTATGTGTTCAGGCAGGTGGTTGTACAGTGGACAGACTCAGGACCTGCCTAGCATGAGCCAATAGACCTCTTGCAGCGTCCTCACATCTTCCGATATAGTTCCAGCTGCGCTCCAGACGTGTGCAGGTTCACTGGACAAACCACCTCAAGTGTTCCTCAAGATGTCGCTGGAAAAAGGTAGAGTACGAAGCGGAGCGGAGGAGACCAAGCTAGGAGGAGCCGCTGAACAACAGACAGGTCTGGATGACACGTCTGGTCAGCAAGGTACTGGAGGAGGTAGTCAAAAAGTAACTGGACGACTTACTGCACAGGAGAAACTGAATTAAGTGAGAAGCAACCCGTCTTCGTGGGAAGGTCATACGTAAGAAACCTTTTAGATTCCTGAGTTAGACAAAAGAAAATGTAAGGTGGACTGCCTCTATCTACACTGCCAGGAAAGCATTTGACACATCCCTCACAAGAAGTGACCGAGAAGCCGGATCTTCAGGCAGGAGTATATGAGATGTTCTTTCAGTGGAAAGATTATGTTAGCGAAAAGGAAGAAAGGTGGGCATGTCAGGGGAGCCTTCACACAGTGGGTTGAGGTCACCAGTGGTGTGCCACAGGGGTCTGTCCTGGAACCGTTACCCTTCTTGATCTATGCAAATGACTTGCCATTATATACTATATTCCTCCCTGAACACGTCAGTCGATCATGGCAAAATCGTGAGGGAGGTAAAACGCGAGGAGGACTGCAACACATTACAATGGGACCAATACAAACTCCACAGTCGGCGAGGTACACATGGGTGATGAGACTCAACACGAGTGACTGATACAGTAATGAGTGGGACGGGACGGAGTGAAAGAAAGCCTTGATATGATTACTATCTGGCAGGAAGGTACCTGAAGACATGTGTGTGTGAGAGAGACGAGTGTTATTGCTCTACCCCGCCGCTACATTGGGAGACTAGTAAAGGAAACCAAGTGTCTGCTGGCAAATATCTGAACCACATTCATGTGTATGGGTAAGGAAATATTCAGCTCGCTGTTCTCATCCGACATTAAACCAACCCTAAGATATGCTTCTCCAGTTGGTCACTACACATCAAATATACGAAGAGGTAACAGAAGAGGGCAACCAAGACGGAACCAGAATTAAGATTGCGTTACGGGGGAGAGGCTAAAGGCCTTACATTTGCCCATGATGGAAGAGACCAACCTTTTTGGTTTCAAGCCAGCCTAACGACGTCGGTAGAGAGCCAACCATCGAAATAGGTAAGGAGAGAACAACGCTAGACCATTATCATCATGAAATTACTAAAGGAACTTGTCAGAATGGATAAGAAATATAACTATTGTGGTAATGGTTTGAATGGGATAAACTAAGGTATGAGACAATGAAGGCGAACATCATATATTAGTTTAAAAATGATGAGGGTAATCAAGGCTGACAGGTCCAGCCTTAGTAATCAAGGCTGACAGGTCCAGCCTTAGTAATCAAGGCTGACAGGCCCAGCCTTAGTAATCAAGGCTGACAGGTCCAGCCTTAGTAATCAAGACTGACAGGTCCAGCCTTAGTAATCAAGGCTGACAGGTCCAGCCTTAGTAATCAAGGCTGACAGGTCCAGCCTTAGTAATCAAGGCTGACAGGTCCAGCCTTAGTAATCAAGACTGACAGGTCCAGCCTTAGTAATCAAGACTGACAGGTCCAGCCTTAGTAATCAAGGCTGACAGGTCCAGCCTTAGTAATCAAGGCTGACAAGTCCAGCCTTAGTAATCAAGGCTGACAGGCCCAGCCTTAGTAATCAAGGCTGACAAGTCCAGCCTTAGTAATCAAGGCTGACAGGTCCAGCCTTAGTAATCAAGACTGACAGGTCCAGCCTTAGTAATCAAGACTGACAGGTCCAGCCTTAGTAATCAAGGCTGACAGGTCCAGCCTTAGTAATCAAGGCAGACAGGCCCAGCCTTAGTAATCAAGGCTGACAGGTCCAGCCTTAGTAATCAAGACTGACAGGTCCAGCCTTAGTAATCAAGGCTGACAGGTCCAGCCTTAGTAATCAAGGCTGACAGGTCCAGCCTTAGTAATCAAGGCTGACAGGTCCAGCCTTAGTAATCAAGACTGACAGGTCCAGCCTTAGTAATCAAGGCTGACAGGTCCAGCCTTAGTAATCACGGCTGACAGGTCCAGCCTTAGTAATCAAGGCTGACAGGTCCAGCCTTAGTAATCAAGGCTGACAGGTCCAGCCTTAGTAATCAAGGCTGACAGGTCCAGCCTTAGTAATCAAGGCTGACAGGTCCAGCCTTAGTAATCAAGGCTGACAGGTCCAGCCTTAGTAATCAAGACTGACAGGCCCAGCCTTAGTAATCAAGGCTGACAGGTCCAGCCTTAGTAATCAAGGCTGACAGGTCCAGCCTTAGTAATCAAGACTGACAGGTCCAGCCTTAGTAATCAAGGCTGACAGGCCCAGCCTTAGTAATCAAGGCTGACAGGTCCAGCCTTAGTAATCAAGGCTGACAGGTCCAGCCTTAGTAATCAAGGCTGACAGGTCCAGCCTTTGTAGAAGAGACAAGGGAAAGTATTTACGAATTCTGGAGGAAGTGAAAAACCTGTCTTTTAAAATGTGCCAAGTTACAGTTACTGGGAAAGACATGAGAGGGTATTGGGAAAGACATGAGAGGGTATTGGGAAAGACATGAGAGGGTATTGGGAAAGACTTGAGAGGGTATTGGGAAAGACATGAGAGGGTATTGGGAAAGACATGAGAGGGTATTGGGAAAGACATGAGAGGGTATTGGGAAAGACATGAGAGGGTATTGGGAAAGACATGGGAAGGCAGAGAATTCCAAAGCTTCGACATGTAGGGAAAGAAACAGCTATCATTACAGCCTGCCCTTGAGTTGCCGATGGCCACAGAATAATCATGTGACGCAGCAGCCAGCTCTCGGGTACAAAAACCAAAGTAATACCAACAGAAGAGGGAAAGTGAAGCAACATTGCGGCGTTGGGCAAGGGGGTCAAGTTTGGAAGTTAGCCTGGGAGACTTCATAAGTCGGACCGCTTTCGACTCAACTCTGTCAAGTAAGGAAGCCGAGCTAGAACCATCCCAGAAGTGAGAGCAGAACTCCATACAAGAACGATTCAATCCTCTGTATAAACGAAGCTTTATATATATATATATATATATATATATATATATATATATATATATATATATATATATATATATATATATATATATATATATTTTTTTTTTTTTTCTTTTTTTTTGCTTTGTCGCTGTCTCCCGCGTTTGCGAGGTAGCGCAAGGAAACAGACGAAAGAAATGGCCCAACCCACCCCTATACACATGTATATACATACGTCCACACACGCAAATATACAATACCTACACAGCTTTCCATGGTTTACCCCAGACGCTTCACATGCCTTGATTCAATCCACTGACAGCACGTCAACCCCGGTATACCACATCGATCCAATTCACTCTATTCCTTGCCCTCCTTTCACCCTCCTGCATGTTCAGGCCCCGATCACACAAAATCTTTTTCACTCCATCTTTCCACCTCCAATTTGGTCTCCCACTTCTCCTCGTTCCCATCACCTCCGACACATATATCCTCTTGGTCAATCTTTCCTCACTCATTCTCTCCATGTGCCCAAACCATTTCAAAACACCCTCTTCTGCTCTCTCAACCACGCTCTTTTTATTTCCACACATCTCTCTTACCCTTACGTTACTTACTCGATCAAACCACCTCATACCACACATTGTCCTCAAACATCTCATATATCATCACTGGGGATAGGGGAGAAAGAATACTTCCTCCATATTTCCTGCGTGTCGTAGAAGGCGACTAAAAGGGGAAGGAGCGGGGAGCTGGAAATCCTCCCCTCCTGTTTTTACTTTTCCAAAAGAAGGAACAGAGAAAGGGGCCAAGTGAGGATATTCCCACAAAGGCTCAGTCCTCTGTTCTTGACGCTTCCTCGCTGATGACGTACTTCCTGAAGGTCAACATATTTCATGTGATGACCCACCCACACAGCAGGAGTGGTGTTGACCTGCTCTGACCCTGACACATTCAAACCGTCCCAACTCCACAATAAACTGCTGAGACTTCCTGAAATGTCCCCGGTGGTCACCTCCCAACCTCAGTAGCCATCTGTCAGCCATCTTTAAATGGGAGATGGACCCACGGGATGACAGACATATACATATACGTATGTATACATACGTTAATGTATACATACGTGTACGTATACAGTGTCGTCAAAGAACGGCTCGCTTCAAAGGTGTCCATACGTTCTCTGCTACTGATTGTAGAGCCGCCTTGGGCTGCAGGAGAATCCACATCAGTTCGAACCTTGGGCATGGCAGTGGGCCCACATCAGACCCAGGTGTTCATCCTCCCCTCGGGGCGGGTCGATAAATAGGTACCTGGCATAGGCTGTGTGTGTGTGTGTGTGTGTGTGTGTGTGTGTGTGTGTGTGTGTGTGTGTGTGTGTGTGTGTGTTGGGTGTGTGTGTGTGTGTGTGTGTGTGTGTGTGTGTGTTCAGGCATATAAGTAAGGGCATGGTACATATATACAAGGTGGAGTCGAGGCAACACAAGTGTAAAACTTTCTCCCCGTAACACACACACACACACACACACGGGCATCTGGCAAACACCAACCAGGAAGGTAGTACTTCCGCCTGGGGGGGGGTTAGTGTTAGTGGGGCAGTGAGCCAACACTACAGTGGCTGTCAAGTAGACACAACACTGTACAATATGTACACAACACTGTACAATATGTACACAACACTGTACAATATGTACACAACACTGTACAATATGTACACAACACTGGACAATATGTACACAACACTGTACAACATACACAATACTGTACAATATGTACACAACACTGTACAATATACACAATACTGTACAATATGTACACAACACTGTACAATATGTACACAACACTGGACAATATGTACACAACACTGGACAATATGTACACAACACTGTACAACATACACAATACTGTACAATATGTACACAACACTGTACAATATACACAATACTGTACAATATGTACACAACACTGTACAATATGTACACAACACTGTACAATATGTACACAACACTGGACAATATGTACACAACACTGTACAACATACACAATACTGTACAATATGTACACAACACTGTACAATATACACAATACTGTACAATATGTACACAACACTGTACAATATACACAATACTGTACAATATGTAACACCACTGGACAATATGTACACAACACTGTACAACATACACAATACTGTACAATATGTACACAACACTGTACAATATACACAATACTGTACAATATGTACACAACACTGTACAATATACACAATACTGTACAATATGTAACACCACTGGACAATATGTACACAACACTGGACAATATACACAATACTGTACAATATGTACACAACACTGTACAATATACACAATACTGTACAATATGTAACACCACTGGACAATATGTACACAACACTGTACAATATACACAATACTGTACAATATGTACACAACACTGTACAATATACACAATACTGTACAATATGTAACACCACTGGACAATATGTACACAACACTGTACAATATACACAATACTGTACAATATGTACACAACACTGTACAATATACACAATACTGTACAATATGTAACACCACTGGACAATATGTACACAACACTGGGCAATATGTGCACAACACAGTACAATATGTACATAACACGAGTATTTATTCTCGCCTCTCTAACCTTCCTGTGGTGAGCGCTACGCGCTAGCCCTACCTTGTGGCGAAATCTCACAAATGGGTAAATACGAATATGTAATTACGAGTCTATACGAATAGGTAATTACTGGTAAATACGAACATGTAATCACACACACACACACACACACACACACACACACACACACACACACATACACACACACACACACATACACACACACACACACACACACACACACACACACACGGGAGAAATATAGCTGAGCTTAAGTAATGTTGTAAAAATATGACCCGTAATGAAAAGGACACATGTCAAGTCTGGTTGCCACAGCACAAGTACAAAGAACTACTGAAGGAGGCGCAGAGGAAGGCAGCAAAGATGTCACCAGGATTAACAGAGATGAGGTTACAGTGAGGGGGGGCCAGCCGCCATAACTCTGCCCTACCATGGAAGAGAGAAGAGAAAGAAGAGGCCTGATCACAGCCCTCAAGTTTCTAAAGGTCGACACTGGACGGATCTCTGACCAATGGAAAATCCACCACCACCAGAGGTTGTAACAAGGAGCTATAACACACACGTTAAACAAAATGAAAGAAATCTCACATTTCTTTATAATATCAGAGAAAATCACGTCTTAATGAGCTGTGTGATAGTCGGGAAATTACAAGAGATGGGGGCCCCACCAGTGTACAACTCCCTCCCCGTACAGTACAAGAGATAGGGGGCCCCACGAGTGTACAACTCCCTCCCCGTACAGTACAAGAGATGGGGGCCCCACAAGTGTACAACTCCCTCCCCGTACAGTACAAGAGATGGGGCCCCACGAGTGTACAACTCCCTCCCCGTACAGTACAAGAGATGGGGCCCCACGAGTGTACAACTCCCTCCCCGTACAGTACAAGAGATGGGGCCCCACGAGTGTACAACTCCCTCCCCGTACAGTACAAGAGATGGGGCCCCACGAGTGTACAACTCCCTCCCCGTACAGTACAAGAGATGGGGCCCCACAAGTGTACAACTCCCTCCCCGTACAGTACAAGAGATGGGGCCCCACGAGTGTACAACTCCCTCCCCGTACAGTACAAGAGATGGGGCCCCACGAGTGTACAACTCCCTCCCCGTACAGTACAAGAGATGGGGCCCCACGAGTGTACAACACCCTCCCAGTACAGTACAAGAGATGGGGCACCACGAGTGTACAACTCCCTCCCCGTACAGTACAAGAGATGGGGGCCCCACGAGTGTACAACTCCCTCCCCGTACAGTACAAGAGATGGGGGCCCCACGAGTGTACAACTCCCTCCCCGTACAGTACAAGAGATGGGGCCCCACGAGTGTACAACTCCCTCCCCGTACAGTACAAGAGATGGGGGCCCCACGAGTGTACAACTCCCTCCCCGTACAGTACAAGAGATGGGGGCCCCACGAGTGTACAACTCCCTCCCCGTACAGTACAAGAGATGGGGCCCCACGAGTGTACAACTCCCTCCCCGTACAGTACAAGAGATGGGGGCCCCACGAGTGTACAACTCCCTCCCCGTACAGTACAAGAGATGGGGGCCCCACGAGTGTACAACTCCCTCCCCGTACAGTACAAGAGATGGGGCCCCACGAGTGTACAACACCCTCCCCGTACAGTACAATAAGTACTTACACAAGTATATACACACCTCGTCACAACACACACAACCCTCTCCTCACAACACTTCTAATAGAAACACTAACATCAGAAAAACTTCAACATGAGTAATACAACACATCTTTCCACTGATTACGTTCCAATTATCATTAATCACTTGGATTACGTTCTGATAATCACTAAGATTACGTTTAGATAATTAATCACTAGGATTACGTTCTGATAATCACTAAGATTACGTTTAGATAATTAATCACTAGGATTACGTTTAGATAATTAATCACTAGGATTACGTTCTGATAATTAATCACTTGTATTACGTTCTGACAATCAATGACGTATTACGTTCTGATAACTGATCACTTGTATTACGTTCTGACAATCACTGACGTATTACGTTCTGATAACTGATCACTTGTATTACGTTCTGATAACTGATCACTTGTATTACGTTCTGATAACTGATCACTTGTATTACGTTCTGATAACTGATCACTTGTATTACGTTCTGATAACTGATCACTTGTATTACGTTCTGATAACTGATCACTTGTATTACGTTCTGATAACTGATCACTTGTATTACGTTCTGATAACTGATCACTTGTATTACGTTCTGATAACTGATCACTTGTATTACGTTCTGATAACTGATCACTTGTATTACGTTCTGATAACTGATCACTTGTATTACGTTCTGATAACTGATCACTTGTATTACGTTCTGATAACTGATCACTTGTATTTCGTTCTGACAATCACTGACGTATTACGTTCTGATAATTAATCACTTGTATTACGTTCTGATAATTAATCACTTGTATTACGTTCTGATAATTAATCACTTATATTACGTTCTGATAATTAATCACTTGTATTACGTTCGTGTATTTCTGATAATCATTTATTTTCCCTTCACGTCACAAGAGGTCACACTTGATCCTTGAAGTTGCTGGTCAAAACACAACCCAACCAGAAGCGTACCACAACCACTGTGTGTGTGTGTGTGTGTGTGTGAGTGTGTGTGTGTGTGTGTGTGTGTGTGTGTGTGTGTGCGTGTGTGTGTGTGTGTGTGTGACAGACACACACGTGTACGTGTCATGCCGGTGTACAACACAGGATACGATCCTATTTTCCAAATCACCTTCAGTGTGGCCAGCAAAGTGCGTCTCAGAGATGATGCGAGTGTGTTACTCACACACTCCACACGCACTCCACACACACACACAATCCTCACACACACACAATCCACACATACACATACACACACACACTCTCTCTCTCCCAGCATCCAGCCGGGAGAGTGTGTGAGTGTGTGAGTGTGTGGTAGCGACCCTAACTAGCCAGACCTCGTCCACCAACGCGACTGCCCACACACACTCGCTAACACACACACACAGTAGTGGCCCTCTCCACCACCACACAGGCGACGGCTCCTCCTCCACCACCACCACACAGGCGACGGCTCCTCCTCCACCACCACCATCATACGGGCAGATGCCAACAATGGTGCCAGCTCTCACAGCCAACAATGTGACACCGCTCTAACGGCCCGTCCCTCCCACCGTGCCCACACACACACACACACACACACACACACATGTACTTCAATATGTATTCACATAACGACACACTGAGGCAGCTACACTGGGCCTGCTACACTGAGGCAGCTACACTGGGCCTGCTACACTGAGCCAGCTACACTAGGCCAGCTACACTAGGCCAGCTACACTGGGCCAGCTACACTGGGCCAGCTACACTGAGCCAGCTACACTGGGCCAGGTACACTGGGCCAGCTACACTGGGCCAGCTACACTGAGCCAGCTACACTGAGCCAGCTACACTGGGCCAGCTACACTGAGCCAGCTACACTGGGCAAGCTACACTGGGCCAGCTACACTGGGCCAGCTACACTGAGCCAGCTACACTGGGCCAGCTACACTGGGCCAGCTACACTGGGCCAGCTACACTGAGCCAGCTACACTGAGCCAGCTACACTGGGCCAGCTACACTGGGCCAGCTACACTTCGTATGTGTGGTGACCGAACTTGAAGAACACAGAGAACTAATGAAGAAGGCGCAGACGAGGGCTAGAAGGGAGGTATCCACCAGCCCAACCCACGTACACTAGGGTCACACCGGCCGCCACCAGAAGGGGCCGTACATCTGTCCACAACGGAAGAAAGAAGAGTGAGCGGTGACCTGATACCAAGAGATCAGAAGTTCTTCCAACCAGTTTCAAGATGGAGAGAGAGAGAGAGAGAGAGAGAGAGAGAGAGAGAGAGAGAGAGAGAGAGAGAGAGAGAGAGAGAGAGAGAGAGAGAGAGAGAGTTCTCTGGGCGATACAAGAGGACAGAACAAGCAGAGGCCGTAACGCGAAACCCAGCGAGAACATCTTGAGAACAGGTGTGAACAAGTCTTCTGAACATTACATAACACCACACCCCACCCTGCCATGCCCACACTCAACACGAAATTCAACAAGTTGTGAGAAAGTCGAGTAAGATCAAGAGACGGGCGGGGCCCTACACACGAGTGTACAACACCCTGTCTGTACTGTACACACAGGGAATCATTACAAATGAACAATCAAAAATGTATTAGCACACACACACACACACACACACACACACACACACACACACACACGCACACACACACACACACACACCACTAACACGGGAGTTGTACATGGTAACAAGCTACCCTGTACATGGTAACAAGCTACCCTGTGAATGGTAACAAGCTACCCTGTACATGGTAACAAGCTACCCTGTACATGGTAACAAGCTACCCTGTACATGGTAACAAGCTACCCTGTGAATGGTAACAAGCTACCCTGTAAATGGTAACAGGCTACCCTGCACATGGTAACAGGCTACCCTGTACATGGTAACAAGCTACCCTGTATATGGTAACAAGCTACCCTGTATATGGTAACAAGCTACCCTGTACATGGTAACAAGCTACCCTGTACATGGTAACAAGCTACCCTGTACATGGTAACAAGCTACCCTGTGAATGGTAACAAGCTACCCTGTACATGGTAACAAGCTACCCTGTACATGGTAACAAGCTACCCTGTACATGGTAACAAGCTACCCTGTGAATGGTAACAAGCTACCCTGTACATGGTAACAAGCTACCCTGTACATGGTAACAGGCTACCCTGTAAATGGTAACAAGCTACCCTGTACATGGTAACAAGCTACCCTGTACATGGTAACAGGCTACCCTGTACATGGTAACAAGCTACCCTGTAAATGGTAACAGGCTACCCTGTACACATGGTGACAGGCTCCCCCTACACACTATAACAGGCTTCCCCCTACACAAGATAACAGGCTTCCCCTACACAAGATAACAGGCTTCCCCCTACACACTATAACAGGCTTCCCCCTACAAAAGATAACAGGCTTCCCCTACACAAGATAACAGGCTTCCCCCTACACACTATAACAGGCTTCCCCCTACACAAGATAACAGGCTTCCCCCTACACAAGATAACAGGCTTCCCCCTACACAAGATAACAGGCTTCCCCTACACAAGATAACAGGCTTCCCCCTACACACTATAACAGGCTTCCCCCTACACAAGATAACAGGCTTCCCCCTACACAAGATAACAGGCTTCCCCTACACAAGATAACAGGCTTCCCCCTACACACTATAACAGGCTTCCCCTACACAAGATAACAGGCTTCCCCCTACACACTATAACAGGCTTCCCCCTACACAAGATAACAGGCTTCCCCTACACAAGATAACAGGCTTCCCCCTACACAAGATAACAGGCTTCCCCCTACACACTATAACAGGCTTCCCCCTACACAAGATAACAGGCTTCCCCTACACAAGATAACAGGCTTCCCCCTACACAAGATAACAGGCTTCCCCTACACAAGATAACAGGCTTCCCCCTACACACTATAACAGGCTTCCCCCTACACAAGATAACAGGCTTCCCCCTACACAAGATAACAGGCTTCCCCCTACACAAGATAACAGGCTTCCCTTACACAAAATAACAGGCCCCCCTACACAAGATAACAGGCTTCCCCCTAAACAAGATAACAGGCTTCCCCCTACACAAGATAACAGGCTCCCCCTACACGAGGTGACAGGCTCCCCCTACACAAGGTAACAGCCCCCCTACACAAGATAACAGGCTTCCCCTTACACAAGATAACAGGCCCCCCTACACAAGATAACAGGCTCCCCCTACACGAGGTGACAGGCTCCCCCTACACAAGATAACAGGCTTCCCCGTACACAAGATAACAGGCTTCCCCCTACACAAGATAACAGGCTTCCCCCTACACAAGATAACAGGCTCCCCCTACACAAGATAACAGGCTTCCCCTACACGAGGTGACAGGCTTCCCCCTACACAAGATAACAGGCTCCCCCTACACAAGATAACAGGCTTCCCCTACACGAGGTGACAGGCTTCCCCCTACACAAGATAACAGGCTCCCCCGTACACAAGATAACAGGCTCCCCCTACACGAGGTGACAGGCTCCCCCTACACAAGATAACAGGCTTCCCCCTACACAAGATAACAGGCTCCCCCTACACAAGATAACAGGCTTCCCCTACACGAGGTGACAGGCTTCCCCCTACACAAGATAACAGGCTCCCCCTACACAAGATAACAGGCTCCCCCTACACGAGGTGACAGGCTTCCCCCTACACAAGATAACAGGCTCCCCGTACACAAGATAACAGGCTCCCCCTACACGAGGTGACAGGCTCCCCCTACACGAGGTGACAGGCTTCCCCCTACACAAGATAACAGGCTCCCCCGTACACAAGATAACAGGCTCCCCCTACACGAGGTGACAGGCTTCCCCCTACACAAGATAACAGGCTCCCCCTACACGAGGTGACAGGCTCCCCCTACACAAGTTAACAGGCTTCCCCCTACACAAGATAACAGGCTTCCCCCTACACAAGATAACAGGCTCCCCCTACACAAGATAACAGGCTTCCCCTACACGAGGTGACAGGCTTCCCCCTACACAAGATAACAGGCTCCCCCGTACACAAGATAACAGGCTCCCCCTACACGAGGTGACAGGCTCCCCCTACACAAGATAACAGGCTCCCCCGTACACAAGATAACAGGCTCCCCCTACACAAGATAACAGGCTTCCCCTACACGAGGTGACAGGCTTCCCCCTACACAAGATAACAGGCTCCCCTACACAAGATAACAGGCTCCCCCTACACGAGGTGACAGGCTCCCCCTACACAAGATAACAGGCTCCCCCGTACACAAGATAACAGGCTCCCCCTACACGAGGTGACAGGCTCCCCCTACACAAGATAACAGGCTTCCCCCTACACAAGATAACAGGCTCCCCCTACACAAGATAACAGGCTTCCCCTACACGAGGTGACAGGCTTCCCCCTACACAAGATAACAGGCTCCCCCTACACAAGATAACAGGCTCCCCCTACACGAGGTGACAGGCTTCCCCCTACACAAGATAACAGGCTCCCCCGTACACAAGATAACAGGCTCCCCCTACACGAGGTGACAGGCTCCCCCTACACGAGGTGACAGGCTTCCCCCTACACAAGATAACAGGCTCCCCCGTACACAAGATAACAGGCTCCCCCTACACGAGGTGACAGGCTTCCCCCTACACAAGATAACAGGCTCCCCCTACACGAGGTGACAGGCTCCCCCTACACAAGATAACAGGCTTCCCCCTACACAAGATAACAGGCTTCCCCCTACACAAGATAACAGGCTCCCCCTACACAAGATAACAGGCTCCCCCTACACGAGGTGACAGGCTTCCCCCTACACAAGATAACAGGCTCCCCCGTACACAAGATAACAGGCTCCCCCTACACGAGGTGACAGGCTCCCCCTACACAAGATAACAGGCTCCCCCGTACACAAGATAACAGGCTCCCCCTACACAAGATAACAGGCTTCCCCCTACACAAGATAACAGGCTTCCCCCTACACAAGATAACAGGCTTCCCCCTACACGAGGTGACAGGCTTCCCCCTACACAAGATAACAGGCTCCCCCTACACGAGGTGACAGGCTTCCCCCTACACAAGATAACAGGCTCCCCCGTACACAAGATAACAGGCTCCCCCTACACGAGGTGACAGGCTTCCCCCTACACAAGATAACAGGCTCCCCCGTACACAAGATAACAGGCTTCCCCTACACGAGGTGACAGGCTTCCCCCTACACAAGATAACAGGCTCCCCCTACACAAGATAACAGGCTCCCCCCTACACAAGATAACAGGCTTCCCCTACACAAGATAACAGGCTTCCCCTTACACAAGATAACAGGCTTCCCCTTACACAAGATAACAGGCTTCCCCCTACACAAGATAACAGGCTCCCCCTACACAAGATAACAGGCTCCCCCCTACACAAGATAACAGGCTTCCTCTACACAAGATAACAGGCTTCCCCTTACACAAGATAACAGGCTTCCCCTTACACAAGATAACAGGCTTCCCCTTACACAAGATAACAAGCTTCCCCCTACACGAGGTGACAGGCTCCCCCTACACAAGGTAACAGCCCCCTCCAGCATGAGGGACAGTACCCACACCATCCACCTGACGCAGACATGGCAACACACACGACCTCCTCCTCCTCTTCCCAACCCGTCCGATCCTCGCTACACATCACAACACAGCAGAACAACAACAACAACAACACATACGGAACACTTGAAGGAAGCAACAGACATGATAACCAGGCGGGCAACCAACACGGCACCAACCTAACCACATGTTTGATGGTTGAACGACCTTGTGCAAAACCCGTACACACACACACACACACACACACACACACACGCTCGACCCACGCACTCGACCACAGGAGTGCGTGCAGCGTACCTCCTGCGATCCCCTTACTATATAGTCTTCTATATACACTACCAACGCCAGGGTCTGGGAGCATGTGAACACAACACCACACCAACGCCAGGGTCTGGGAGCATGTGAACACAACACCACACCAACGCCAGGGTCTGGGAGCATGTGAACACATCACCACACCAACGCCAGGGTCTGGGAGCATGTGAACACAACACCACACCAACGCCAGGGTCTGGGAGCATGTGAACACAACACCACACCAACGCCAGGGTCTGGGAGCATGTGAACACATCACCACACCAACGCCAGGGTCTGGGAGCAAGTGAACACAGCACCACACCAACGCCAGGGTCTGGGAGCATGTGAACACATCACACCAACGCCAGGGTCTGGGAGCATGTGAACACAACACCACACCAACGCCAGGGTCTGGGAGCATGTGAACACAGCATCACACCAACGCCAGGGTCTGGGAGCATGTGAACACAACACCACACCAGCGCCAGGGTCTGGGAGCATGTGAACACAACACCACACCAGCGCCAGGGTCTGGGAGCATGTGAACACAACACCACACCAACGCCAGGGTCTGGGAGCATGTAAACACAACACCACACCAGCGCCAGGGTCTGGGAGCATGTGAACACAACACCACACCAACGCCAGGGTCTGGGAACATGTGAACACAACACCACACCAGCGCCAGGGTCTGGGAGCATGTGAACACAACACCACACCAGCGCCAGGGTCTGGGAGCATGTGAACACAACACCACACCAACGCCAGGGTCTGGGAGCATGTGAACACAACACCACACCAGCGCCAGGGTCTGGGAGCATGTGAACACAACACCACACCAGCGCCAGGGTCTGGGAGCATGTGAAGACAACTGTCCCTGTACATAAACACAGGGGACAGCGATGGGAATTTCTCGTCGATGGCGAATATCTCCAATCCCTCCTTCCATCTCCCTTACATTAAAGCTACGCTCCCAATAATGCTAATAAATTCTGAGTATAATCATGTATTCACACAAATTCTAGCCAGGAATATCTTTAAGGCTGATGTGAAAGATCTACAGAAAGAAATAGACATCTTAAACCCGTCACAATGGTCAATGATGAACATCCGGGCTGACCAGACGATGTCCACCCCCGGCAATAGCATGGTACATCCAGAACACAACCCTGACGATGACCACCCCAGAACACAACCCTGACGATGTCCACCCCCGGCAATAACCTGGTACATCCAGAACACAACCCTGACGATGTCCATCCCCGGCAATAACCTGGTACATCCAGAACACAACCCTGACGATGTCCACCCTAACAATAGCCTGGTACATCCAAAACACAACCCTAACGATGTCCACCCCCGGCAATAGCCTGGTACATCCAGAACACAACCCTGACGATGACCACCCCCGGCAATAGCCTGGTACATCCAGAACACAACCCTGACGATGACCACCCTAACAATAGCCTGGTACATCCAGAACACAACCCTGACAATAGCCAATCCTACAAAACCCTCATACAGGCAAAATACAACACTGACAACACACACACTTCTACAACATAACACTGACAATGAAGGTTCCTTAACACTGACAATGAAGGTTCCTTAAAGAATGTAACAAAAGAAAATAAGAAACACAAACCCAGATGGAAGTGTTGCACAAAGGCCGAGGTACACCAGGGGTGTCATACACTACGTAGCCCTGGATATCTCTACACCCGCAGCACTAAGGCACCTCCACTCAGTACACTCATCATGGCACATCACTGGCAGGGTGACCCTTCAAACCCCACCAGCACGACTTTACGACCTTAGAGTACGACGGTATGACCTTAGAGTATGACGGTACGACCTTAGAGTACGACGGTACGACGTTAGAATACGACAGTAAGACCTTAGAGTACGACGGTACGACCTTAGAATACGACGGTACGACCTTAGAGCACGACGGTACGACGTTAGAATACGACAGTAAGACCTTAGAGTACGACGGTATGACCTTAGAGTATGACGGTACGACCTTAGAGTACGACGGTACGACCTTAGAGTACGACGGTACGACCTTAGAGTACGACGGTACGACGTTAGAATACGACAGTAATACCTTAGAGTACGACGGTACGACGTTAGAATACGACAGTAAGACCTTAGAGTACGACTGTACGACCTTAGAATACGACAGTACGACCTTAGAGTACGACGGTACGACCTTAAAGTACGACGGTGCGACCTTAGAATACGACAGTACGACCTTAGAGTACGACGGTACGACCTTAGAATACGACGATACGACCTTAGAGTACGACGATACGACCTTAGAGTACGACGATACGACGACCTGGCCTTCTGATTTACTCCTTGAAGTTCTGATCAAAGGCAGCCGTCGTGCCCATCTCTAAGAAAGGAGGCTGGGAAGAGCCGCTGGTCTACAGACCAGAAGGAGACGAGTGTGGTCTGTCTGGTAGAGGGGAAGACCCTCTAACAGGCCACCGCTGGGCTCACGAGGGGGGTGAGTGTTGTTAGGAAGGAGACGTCTATAGAGTCGGCCTGGTGAGGTGGACACGCTGGCCAGCTGGCTGCCAGGTCGAGCAGACAGTCCACCTGGGGATATGTGGCGGCAAAACCAACTGCGGAAACAAGGAACAGAACCAGAGATCCACCTCCATGTCGAAACCAACTGTCAGTCGATGTAACCATCTGTCAGTCGACGTAACCATCTGTCAATTGACGTAACCATCTGTATGTCGACGTAAAAGAACTTCACACGTACATCTGGGTGCCACAAGCAGGAGCATCTAGACAAGCTGATGGTGTGTTACGACGCAAGTGAGGGAGTGAGACAGCCATGCCACTTTGCCCCTCCTCGTTAACACTGAACGAGATGTCAACATGGTGTCTGTCTGAGTTCATCTCGCATCCAGCAACGCTACGTATCCGACCGTCGTAAATTCAATGTCTTAAGAGATGATTCCTACCATACAAGATATGGTCGACGTAACTTCGGTCCTGGGTTTTGCCCAAGATACATCACGTGTTCCATGATTACACCAGCGTGGCCCAGTTACCAGACACACCCCCTCACCTCACACCTCACTCTGTCTGTATCCACTCTCCCCCACGCCACAGCCCAGGTCAGGGGCAGACGTCCACAATACAAAAACGGATTAATAAAACAAGACACCAATATAATCCGGAAGCTATAAGACACCACAGTTTTCCAGAGCGACAACTCTTCGATTATAGACAGAAGACGCATCCGAAATCATGCTCATAATGTGATTATATTAATCAGCTGCATCTGTCTGGCACACGAAGGTACAATCTATGGGGGAAAGACGTCTGGCCAGGCTGGCTTATGACCTTAAGGGGTCAGGTCACATCACACCACCACACGTCGTGCACAAGAGCCACTAAGTTGGGGAACCCATAAGAACACACGGAGGGTCGGCGCTGCCATGTGAACATCAAGCATGGGGTGGGTGTTTCCCTGTGGGAGATGTCCCCCCCAAGGGCTGGCACAGGTTGCTGCTCCCCCTCTACTAACCTCCTCCCTCCTCCCCTCACACCACCACCACCACCACAACACACGCGTCCTCGCTCAACCCACTCAGACATTCCCTCACTTGCCAAACACGCAGTATATTCACACAGCAACCTCAACTACAAACTGAACCCACATGATCGTCCACTACCAAACGATTGCACACAACCAATATATATATATATATATATATATATATATATATATATATATATATATATATATATATATATATATATATATATATTTTTTTTTTTTTTTTTTTATACTTTGTCGCTGTCTCCCGCGTTTGCGAGGTAGCGCAAGGAAACAAACGAAAGAAATGGCCCAACCCACCCCCATACACATGTATATACATACGTCCACACACGCAAATATACATACCTACACAGCTTTCCATGGTTTACCCCAGACGCTTCACATGCCCTGATTCAATCTATTGACAGCACGTCAACCCCGGTATACCACATTGATCCAAAGCACTCTATTCCTTGCCCTCCTTTCACCCTCCTGCATGTTCAGGCCCCGATCACACAAAATCTTTTTCACTCCATCTTTCCACCTCCAATTTGGTCTCCCACTTCTCCTCGTTCCCTCCACCTCCGACACATATATCCTCTTGGTCAATCTTTCCTCACTCATTCTCTCCATGTGCCCAAACCATTTCAAAACACCCTCTTCTGCTCTCTCAACCACGCTCTTTTCATTTCCACACATCTCTCTTACCCTTACGTTACTTACTCGATCAAACCACCTCACACCACACATTGTCCTCAAACATCTCATTTCCAGCACATCCATCCTCCTGCGCACAACTCTATCCATAGCCCACGCCTCGCAACCATACAACATTGTTGGAACCACTATTCCTTCAAACATACCCATTTTTGCTTTCCGAGATAATGTTCTCGACTTCCACACATTCTTCAAGGCTCCCAGAATTTTCGCCCCCTCCCCCACCCTATGATCCACTTCCGCTTCCATGGTTCCATCCGCTGCCAGATCCACTCCCAGATATCTAAAACACTTTACTTCCTCCAGTTTTTCTCCATTCAAACTTACCTCCCAACTGATTTGACCCTCAACCCTACTGTACCTAATAACCTTGCTCTTATTCACATTCACTCTTAACTTTCTTCTTTCACACACTTTACCAAACTCAGTCACCAGCTTCTGCAGTTTCTCACATGAATCAGCCACCCAACTGACTCGCTTCCCAAGCTCTCTCATCCCCAACAGACTTCATACTTGCCCCTCTTTCCAAAACTCTTGCATTCACCTCCCTAACAACCCCATCCATAAACAAATTAAACATAAATATATATATATATATATATATATATATATATATATATATATATATATATATATATATTTTTTTTTTTTTTTTTTTTTTTTTATACTTTGTCGCTGTCTCCCGCGTTTGCGAGGTAGCGCAAGGAAACAGACGAAAGAAATGGCCCCACCCCCCCCCCCCCATACACATGTACATACACACGTCCACACACGCAAATATACATACCTACACAGCTTTCCATGGTTTACCCCAGACGCTTCACATGCCTTGCTTCAATCCACTGACAGCACGTCAACCCCTGTATACCACATGACTCCAATTCACTCTATTTCTTGCCCTCCTTTCACCCTCCTGCATGTTCAGGCCCCGATCACACAAAATCTTTTTCACTCCATCTTTCCACCTCCAATTTGGTCTCCCTCTTCTCCTCGTTCCCACCACCTCCGACACATATATCCTCTTGGTCAATCTCTCCTCACTCATTCTCTCCATGTGCCCAAACCATTTCAAAACACCCTCTTCTGCTCTCTCAACCATGCTCTTTTTATTTCCACACATCTCTCTTACCCTTACGTTACTTACTCGATCAAACCACCTCACACCACACATTGTCCTCAAACATCTCATTTCCAGCACATCCATCCTCCTGCGCACATCTCTATCCATAGCCCACGCCTCGCAACCATACAACATTGTTGGAACCACTATTCCCTCAAACATACCCATTTTTGCTTTCCGAGATAGTGTTCTCGACTTCCACACATTTTTCAAGGCTCCCAAAATTTTCGCCCCCTCCCCCACCCTATGATCCACTTCCGCTTCCATGGTTCCATCCGCTGACAGATCCACTCCCAGATATCTAAAACACTTCACTTCCTCCAGTTTTTCTCCATTCAAACTCACCTCCCAATTGACTTGACCCTCACCCCTACTGTACCTAATAACCTTGCTCTTATTCACATTTACTCTCAACTTTCTTCTTCCACACACTTTACCAAACTCAGTCACCAGCTTCTGCAGTTTCTCACATGAATCAGCCACCAGCGCTGTATCATCAGCGAACAACAACTGACTCACTTCCCAAGCTCTCTCATCCCCAACAGACTTCATACTTGCCCCTCTTTCCAGGACTCTTGCATTTACCTCCCTTACAACCCCATCCATAAACAAATTAAACAACCATGGAGACATCACACACCCCTGCCGCAAACCTACATTCACTGAGAACCAATCACTTTCCTCTCTTCCTACACGTACACATGCCTTACATCCTCGATAAAAACTTTTCACTGCTTCTAACAACTTGCCTCCCACACCATATATTCTTAATACCTTCCACAGAGCATCTCTATCAACTCTATCATATGCCTTCTCCAGATCCATAAATGCGGACAACAAGATCCAGTTTGCTTTTTAAAGTATTCCTCCCACCCAAACATTCTTCAAAAGCAAAACACCCTGATCCACACACCTCTACCACTTCAAAACCGCACTGCTCTTCCCCAATCTGATGATGTACATGCTTCACTTTTCAATCAATACCCTCCCATATATTATACAGGAATACTCAACAAACTTATCCTCGTATTAGGCATCACTCTTATCCCCTTTGCCTTTTACAATGGCCACACCACCACGCATTCCCCAATCCTCAGGCACTCACCATGATCATACATACATTAAATAACCTACACAACCAGTCAACAATACAGTCACCCCTTTCTTAATAATTTTCAATTGCAATACCATCCAAACTGCTGCCTTGCCGGCTTCATCATCTTCCCAAGCTACTCTTCACCAACTCTCTCACCCCAACATTCACTTCCTCTTTTCTGAAAACCATATAATCTTCACCTTAGCCTCCCAAGATAATGATCAGACATCCCTCCAGTTGCACCTCTCAGCACATTAACATCCATATATACATGTATATATACATATATGTATATATACATATGTATATATATATATATATATATATATATATATATATATGTATATATGTATATATACATATATACATATAAGCGCACGCACTCTTTGCCACATAGCATGCCAAGGCAACACACAGAGATGTAAGAACATAACCAAACATGTAATCTAAACAGCTTAAACATTTTCACCACACGCTACTGAGAGAGAGAGAGAGAGAGAGAGAGAGAGAGAGAGAGAGAGAGAGAGAGAGAGGCCCTCCACCAAGCAGGACTGCAAGACACATCACACACACACACACACACATACACACAC
Organism: Panulirus ornatus; assembly: GCF_036320965.1. NCBI lineage: Eukaryota > Metazoa > Arthropoda > Malacostraca > Decapoda > Palinuridae > Panulirus > Panulirus ornatus. Next base: position 8,877,125 of record NC_092295.1, read on the forward strand.
ACACACACACACACACGCACATATGCTCACCTAAACCATGTAAGTGATGTCTGCTCACTTCTGCAACTTAAGTGACGTCTGCTGCCGCCACTGGCAATACTTTTATAAGTAAGGACCAAAATCACATTCAGGCCAGGTTCCCTCACGACCCTCACGGCATAAACACACACCAACCAACTAGAACACAGAAAATGATCTCACACCCAGCAGACTCGAACGTACACACACACACACACACACACACACACACACACACACACACACACACGCACACACACACGCACACACACACACAAACACATACATATACACACACACAGACACAGACACACACACACACACACCTTGATCTTAAGCTCTTTCTAATGTTAAATGAGCCGACATGGCCAACTGAGGCCATAAACAAGGCATTTCATCATTATACATGACAGCTAGACTGAGTGTGAACGAATGTGGCCTATGTTGTCTTTTCCTAGCGCTACCTCGCACACATGAGGGGGGAGGGGGTTTTCATTCCATGTGTGGCGAGGTGGCGACGGGAATGAATAAGGGCAGACAGTATGAATTATGTACATGTGTATATATGTATATATCTGTGTGTGTATATATATGTATACGTTGAGATGCATAGATTTGTATATGTGCTGTGTGTGGACGTGTATGCATATACATGTGTATGTGGGTGGGTTGGCCCATTCTTTTGTCTGTTTCCTTGCGCTACCTCGCTAACGCGGGAGACAGCGACAAAGTATAGTAAATAAATATAATATAATATATATATATATATATATATATTATCCCTGGGGATAGGGGATTAAGAATACTTCCCACGTATTCCCTGCGTGTCGTAGAAGGCGACTAAAAGGGAAGGGAGCGGGGGGCTGGAAATCCTCCCCTCTCTTTTTTTTTTTTATTTTCCAAAGGAAGGAACAGAGAAGTTGGCTGGATGAGGATGTTTCCTCAGAGGCCCAGTCCTCTGTTCTTAACGCTACCTCGCTGACGCGGGAAATGGCGAACAGTATGAAAGAAAAGAAGAATATATATATATATATATATATATATATATATATATATATATATATATATATATATATATATATATATATATAAATCGCACTTCAGTAGGAGTTTATACTATTTTATTTAACAAGTAATTTTTCTATCCATGTGGCACAACATGTTTCGTGGAGACAACACACCTCATCATCGGGTGCTGCCAGTACTTAACAAAGTTACTGAAGTCCCACTCGAGTCCCGCCGTCCAACACCAATCTTTATAGACCAAGCTCTGTCCGCTTTGTCTGTCCATAACTGTCGTAAGGGAGAGTGATTAAAGGGGGTCACGTGGCGGTGGTTGACCTGGGTAGCTGGGTGTGTCTTGAACAACATTTTTTTATGTTTTATGTTATGTCAATTCTCTCATAATGATTTGGTTAAGGCTAGGATGGGCTCTAAGATTGCCTGGGGACTAATTAAAGTTCTTCGTATTAGCAATTAAGACAGATTCCATAACGTTGCGTGCGGCATAATCAGCAGAGGGGTGTAAATTAACGGGATTTTCAAGATCTTTGGGCTGGTCATTTTCATGACAATGTTTAGCGATCGCATTTTTGTGGTCATCCCTGCGTATTGAATGTCGGTGCCAATAACACCTCTCCGTTACACTCTTGCCTGTCTGGCCTACATAACTATTTTTACATGCCTTGCATATGACGGCGTCAACACTTCAAATTGTTGCATGATTTGGCCTCTTACACTGTGGAGGTGATCTGTGTCTGTGTTTGCTAGGTCGCCAGTTAATATTTTCGGTACTTTATCTTAAGTGGTTTGCAAATCATTGGTTGCTTTTGAGAGGGCGAGCGATCAATCAGGCAGGTGAACTGTAGTTCAGGGTTAAGGGAACGATTTGTTTATAGACACGACTAAAGGATTCATTTCCTTGTTCAAATCAGATAACAATTAATGGCTTGCGGGCATTTAGTCAGTATGCTACTGTTTGTGTTGATGATTGAGGCGTGGGACGCAAACATCGTGTGACTGAACATCTGGCGATCTGTTCAGTGGGATCAACTGTCTATTCAAGGTGACGGGAGAGCAAAGGTTTGGACGCGTGTCTGTCTAGGGTTAAAAAAAGGGTCACAGAAGACTTCTGTGGCGATGCAGACATTCAGTTCTGGGTGAAACCATTTTCCTAACATGTCATGGTGTGGTACACGTCTACTGTTATTCCTGTGGTATCAGGGGCTGAGATGCGACACTGAAGCTGTATGAGAGGAGCTTTATACTGTGATTTGCTGGAGGTAATGGAAGGTCATGTAGGAGGAGAGTGAAGTGGGGGAACTCCATTGTACAGCTAAAAAGTTTTTTTTTTGAGGTGAACCCTGAGTGAGTGAGTGTTGCATGGTCACTGTCGTGCAGGAGTGGTGTCCAGCATTGTGTGTGTGTGAAGATGTGTCAGAGGGACAAGTTTCAAATGTTTCGTTGACGTCTCCTGGCTCTGATTTGGTGCGCGATGGGGTCTGCGCTGGTGGAAGCCACCAACGATATGTGTTACGAGACGATGGTGGGGTAGTGGTTAGTTCTATAGGCATACGGAGTGGTTCAAAATGGAAAACTGCTTCATTCTATTGTGGATCAGCGTATTTTCTTGTTGTTTCGGCGAGTTTAAATACTGAGGAAAGAAGTGGTAAAGGAAGGTACAAGAAGGAAGGGAAGTTGTGTGCTTTCGAAGGTTCTGGGACTGGTATTACGCTGGTAAGTTTCCTGATGTTAAGGATCTTGTTGAGTAACCAGGAATGGTTGAAGGTGTCTGTGAGGACTTGAACTATAAGTAGGACAAAGAGTTTTACGTGTAAGTTTGATATATATATATATCTTTTCTTTTTCAAACTATTCGCCATTTCCCACATTAGCGAGGTAGCGTTAAGAACAGAGGACTGAGTCTTTGAGGGACTACCCTTACCTGGCCCAATTCTCTGTTCCTTCTTTTGGAAAATTAAAAATATATATATATATATATATATATATATATATATATATATATATATATATATATATATATATATATACATATATATATATATATATATATATATATATATATATATATCCCTGGGGATAGGGGAGAGACAATACTTCCCACGTATTCCCTGGGTGTCGTAGAAGGCGACTAAATGGGGAAGGAGCGGGGGGCTGGAAATCCTCCCCTCTCGGGTTTTTTTTTTTTTTTTACAAAAGAAGGAACAGAGAAGGGGGCCAGGTGAGGATATTCAAAAAAAGGCCCAGTCCTCTGTTCTAAACGCTACCTCGCTAGCGCGGGAAATGGCAAATAGTTTAAAAGAAAAGAAAAATATATATATATCATACTATTCACTATTTCCCGCGTTAGCGAAGTAGCATTAAGAACAGAGGACTGAGCCTTTGAGGGAATATCCTCACTTGGCCCCCTTCTCTGTTCCTTCTTTTGGAAGCTCCCCGCTCCCTTCCCTTTTAGTCGCCTTCTACGACACCCAGGGAATACGTGGGAAGTATTCTTTCTCCCCTATCTTGTAAGCAGGCAGAATATATTCTTCAATACACTGTTTGTTGAAGCCCAATTTACATTTAACATGAACAAGTATCAAATTTGTTTTCAATTTATCTCACCACAAGTTCTGCTTCATCAGATAAAGTGGGAATTAAATGTGCTAAGTTCATTATCACTTTATTCTTGAATTACATGAGCCATTTTGGGCACGTAAATATTGCCCAAACTCAGTCAACCTACCATCACCACCACTACCCCAACCTCACCACCACTACCCCAACCTCACCACCACTACCCCAACCTCACCAACCCTACCCCAACCTCACCAACCCTACCCCAACCTCACCACCACGACCCCCAACCTCACCACCACTACCCCAACCTCACCACCACGACCCCAACCTCACCATCACGACCCAAACCTCACCACCATTACCCTAACCTCACCACCACGACCCCCAACCTCACCACCACTACCCCAACCTCACCACCACGACCCCAACCTCACCACCACGACCCAAACCTCACCACCATTACCCTAACCTCACCACCACGACCCCAACCTCACCACCACTACCCCAACCTCACCACCACTACCCCAACCTCACCACCATGACCCCAACCTCACCACCACTACCCCAACCTCTCCACCACTACCCCGACCTCACCACCACTACCCCAACCTCACCACCACTAACCCAACCTCACCACCATGACCCCAACCTCACCACCACTACCCCAACCTCACCACCACTACCCCAACCTCACCACCACTACCCCAACCTCACCACCACGACCCCCAACCTCACCACCACTACCCCAACCTCACCACCACTACCCCAACCTCACCATCACTACCCCAACCTCACCACCACTACCCCAACCTCACCACCACTACCCCAACCTCACCATCACTACCCCAACCTCACCACCACTACCCCAACCTCACCACCACTACCCCAACCTCACCATCACTACCCCAACCTCACCATCACTACCCCAACCTCACCACCACTACCCCAACCTCACCATCACTACCCCAACCTCACCACCACTACCCCAACCTCACCACCACTACCCCAACCTCACCATCACTACCCCAACCTCACCATCACTACCCCAACCTCACCATCACGACCCCAACCTCACCATCACTACCCCAACCTCACCATCACTACCCCAACCTCACCACCACTACCCCAACCTCACCATCACTACCCCAACCTCACCATCACTACCCCAACCTCACCACCACTACCCCAACCTCACCATCACTACCCCAACCTCACCACCACTACCCCAACCTCACCACCACTACCCCAACCTCACCACCACTACCCCAACCTCACCACCACTACCCCAACCTCACCACCACTACCCCAACCTCACCACCATGACCCCAACCTCACCACCACTACCCCAACCTCACCACCACTACCCCAACCTCACCACCACTACCCCAACCTCACCACCACTACCCCAACCTCACCACCACTACCCCAACCTCACCATCACTACCCCAACCTCACCACCACTACCCCAACCTCACCACCACTACCCCAACCTCACCACCACTACCCCAACCTCACCACCACTACCCCAACCTCACCATCACTACCCCAACCTCACCACCACTACCCCAACCTCACCACCACTACCCCAACCTCACCATCACTACCCCAACCTCACCATCACTACCCCAACCTCACCACCACTACCCCAACCTCACCATCACTACCCCAACCTCACCACCACTACCCCAACCTCACCACCACTACCCCAACCTCACCATCACTACCCCAACCTCACCATCACTACCCCAACCTCACCATCACGACCCCAACCTCACCATCACTACCCCAACCTCACCATCACTACCCCAACCTCACCACCACTACCCCAACCTCACCATCACTACCCCAACCTCACCATCACTACCCCAACCTCACCACCACTACCCCAACCTCACCATCACTACCCCAACCTCACCACCACTACCCCAACCTCACCACCACTACCCCAACCTCACCACCACTACCCCAACCTCACCACCACTACCCCAACCTCACCACCATGACCCCAACCTCACCACCACTACCCCAACCTCACCACCACTACCCCAACCTCACCATCACTACCCCAACCTCACCACCACTACCCCAACCTCACCACCATGACCCCAACCTCACCACCACTACCCCAACCTCACCATCACGACCCCAACCTCACCATCACGACCCCAACCTCACCATCACCACCACCACTTTCATCCCGAGCACACACGCTCACCATCACTCAGCCATCGTCACAATCACCTCAACCCACCACCAGGTGGCAATTCAAAGGCTAGTTTTCACACAGTTCAAACCTCCAGCAAAAATGACATATTCAGACCTTCTCAAACCCGTACATTACCCGTAGCTCAGGCCAACACAGGCCACCACGCAGCAGAGAGAGAGAGAGAGAGAGAGAGAGAGAGAGAGAGAGAGAGATACAGACGCTCCACCAAGTGCCCAAAGTGGGATAAGAACAGTATGATGTCGAGATACCATCTCCAAATTACAGTCCAAGGCAGATGCACCACACAAGCCACCATCGCCTCCAGCCAGCGCACACTACATCAGGGAACATGTTACTCTCTCTCTCTCTCTCTCTCTCTCTCTCTCTCTCTCTCTCTCTCTCTCTCTCTCTCTCTCTCTCTCTGACCTATAGTCACTACGGGTTCACCCAGGTTTGACTGAATTCAGAGGGGCGGCAGCTGGCCTACATCCAACCCAGGTGTTCATCCTTCCCTAACGGCCGGTCAATTAGTGGGTACCTGTCTTACGCTGGGGTGTGTGTGTGAGCATATATACGTGTACACATCCGAGTAGAGACCTGGTGTCAGTGTGTGTGCGCGCGCACGCAACCCCAGTATACCACATCGTACCAATTCACTTTTATTCCGTGCACGCCTTTCACCCTCTTGCATGGTCAGGCCCCGATCGCCCAAAATATATTTAACAGCCGGAGGTACACGAGTGTAATAATCTCTCCCCCGTACCATTAACACACACTGGCCACATACATCTAGACACACCATTGGTGGCCACATACATCTAGACACACCAGTGGCCACATACATCTAGACACACCAGTGGCCACATACATCTAGACACATCAGTGGCCACACATCTAGACACACCAGTGGTGGCCACATACATCTAGACACACCAGTGCCCACATACATCTAGACACATCAGTGGCCACATACATCTAGACACATCACTGGTCACATACATCTAGACACATCAGTGGCCACATACATCTAGACACATCAGTGGCCACATACATCTAGACACACCAGTGGCCACATACATCTAGACACATCAGTGGCCACATACATCTAGACACATCACTGGTCACATACATCTAGACACATCAGTGGCCACATACATCTGGACACATCACTGGTCACATACATCTAGACACATCAGTGGCCACATACATCTAGACACATCAGTGGCCACATACATCTAGACACACCAGTGGCCACATACATCTAGACACATCAGTGGCCACATACATCTAGACACATCAGTGGCCACATACATCTAGACACACCAGTGGCCACATACATCTAGACACACCAGTGGCCACATACATCTAGACACATCAGTGGCCACATACATCTAGACACATCAGTGGCCACATACATCTAGACACATCAGTGGCCACATACATCTAGCCACATCCTCAGATGAGGCGGGCCAGATGCAGGTCCTCACCGGCCCAGACCCCAGACTCGCACCATGACCAGGGGCACATGACTCCCCCTAACTCGCGGCGTATTGATGAAGACCTTGATGAAGACCAGGTAATCAACACATATGGTCCGTACTACCGGAATAATGATGATATAAATAAAATAAAACTGCATGTCTTGTATTGGTCAGATTTACATAATCATCACGACCAATCCAAAATATTCTCTCTCTCTCTCTCTCTCTCTCTCTCTCTCTCTCTCTCTCTCTCTCTCTCTCTCTCTCTCTCTCTCTCTCTCTCCACTGTCTGTTCCCCGCCGTCCACGTCATTTCCTTACATCATCATAGTAATACATTTTCTCTCAATCAAAACGTATTTCTCTTCTTCTCTCATCCATTACAACCTTTTCTTCTTCTTCTTCTTCCATGTGCTTCGTGTATACATCCTCTGTTTTCTCTCATACAATCATTCGTTCAGAAGGGTTATGTTAGACTGGACAATCCATCATATATTTAAGCTATTTTCTCGTATAGTATTCCCATGACTGCCACTAGTTCGCTGGTCTCACTCCCATGTGTGTTTACAATGCTCTCACCAAGTGGCCCGCCAAGTTTGTGGTCGATGTTCGTTATAGCTCCCAGTCGTCCCACATCGTTGTATTAAGGCTTAGGCCTTTACCTACAGTCTGTACCCTGTAGTGATCTCCCACGAGAGAGAGAGAGAGAGAGAGAGAGAGAGAGAGACTGACTGTGTACGACTGCTATTCGTGGGTGACAAGGAGAGAGTCATACACACGGGTTGCCCCGTCTCCTAACCTTGTATATATGTACCATGACTTTATTCCTATGTAAACACACACACACACACACACACACATCTCGGCTATGCCAAGTGTGTGTGTGTGTGTGTGTGTGTGTGTGTGTGTGTTCTACCACAGGGGTACGTCACCTCGCTAATTATCACATGAAGTATCATCACTACAGACTCATCCTCCTTACTTGCTTCCCACGCCCACAGCCCGCCCACAACCCACGCCACCCCCGCCCCCCACACAACGCCCACGCCCCCCAAGCACGTCTTAAATGTCAACAATAATGGCTTTGCCAGTGGCGTGGTAATGAGTGGGAGGCAAGACGCGCAGCGCACGACCTGCCGTAGTTCGTCTAGCACTGAGAACACCCCGTCGTGCAGGTCCGACCCACACATGACCAGTAAGTGGCAGGATAACCACAGTATGGGCGTGGGCGTGGGCGTGAGGCAGGCAGGTAGGTGTGGCCGGGTTAAGACACACACACACACACACACACTGCTGCTGTGGTTCCCCCCCCCCCCACCTATTCATACTGCCTCTCACACTCTTAACTAATACTGCCACATACACTAACTAGCCCTGACATCCACGCTAATGGCCTGGTGCTCCCATTAACCCGTTACGAAGTACAGGATGTACGGTGCTCCTTACCACCTCGGTCTGTGAAAAAAAAAAATCTTTAACCCGTTCACTGCAGTCAACACATGTTACAGTCTGACCATTAATTACCTGCATCACTGCGGTGCCAAACAAAATGACAAACTGGCGAAGAATTCCGCACAAAGCTCTCGCATCTGGCCTCCCACCGTGTGTATGTGGAGCCACCAGACACTATACACTGACCACTTTGGACATGAAGTCATTCCACGTCTCAAAATACGATTTTCGAACCTTTCACAAAACTAGGATAAGACGACATATGGCTTCGTGGTCAGGGCTGACCCACGCTGTACCGAGACGACGGGAGAACTAGTGTTCATTATGAACAACATCACAACCATGGGTTATGGTTCTTCATGGCCAGACTCTACCACAAACACGAAAATGTCTTGACGAATAATGTTTAATCAACTTGCAAAGTAGAAACTGGTAAGGTTCTTTCTGTTAGACTTAAGCAACATAAATATAGTATAAGAACGGGACAGGAATCAAACGCCTTGTTTAATCATGTTAAAAACTATGATCATTGTATTGACTGGAGTAACGCCATCTCAGTTGTTAACTCTAACTCTATTACCAAGAGAAATATCATTGAATCTTCTATCATCAAATACACAAAGAATTGTAATCTTACTAGTAATGATGGTCTATATGAATTGGGTAACTTTATTATTGATAAAATTTGTAAACAATTCCCCTTGTCCACATAATAAGTTTATGATACGCTCGTTGTCTGTCTTGGACAATCGCATGGTCACCAAATGGCGTCCTAGCTAGGTTTCTTCGTTGTATATCAACTGGCATATTTTTCTCTCGTGTCTCCCCTGATGATGTGATTATTACACGAAAGTGCACTTGGGAACTTATCGTTTTTCATTTCCCCGTGGACTCTAGGCTACTCCTCAACCAACACTAACTCACCCACAGTATGAGGCCTCGACCAACACCCAACCACAGTATGAGGTCTCGATCAACACCCACCCACAGTATGAGGCCTCGACCAACACCCACCCACAGTATGAAGCCTCGACCAACACCCACCCACAGTATGAGGCCTCGACCAACACCCACCCACAGTATGAGGCCTCGACCAACACCCACCCACAGTATGAGGCCTCGACCAACACCCATCCACAGTATGAGGTCTCGACCAACACCCACCCACAGTATGAGGCCTCGACCAACACCCATCCACAGTATGAGGTCTCGACCAACACCCACCCACAGTATGAGGCCTCGACCAACACCCACCCACAGTAAGAGGCCTCGACCAACACCCACCCACAGTATGAGGCCTCGACCAACACCCACCCACAGTATGAGGCTTCGACCAACACCCACCCACAGTATGAGGTCTCGACCAACACCCACCCACAGTATGAGGCCTCGACCAACACCCACCCACAGTATGAGGTCTCGACCAACACCCACCCACAGTATGAGGCCTCGACCAACACCCACCCACAGTATGAGGCCTCGACCAACACCCATCCACAGTATGAGGTCTCGACCAACACCCATCCACAGTATGAGGCCTCGACCAACACCCACCCACAGTATGAGGCCTCGACCAACACCCACCCACAGTATGAGGCTTCGACCAACACCCACCCACAGTATGAGGTCTCGACCAACACCCACCCACAGTATGAGGCCTCGACCAACACCCACCCACAGTATGAGGTCTCGACCAACACCCACCCACAGTATGAGGCCTCGACCAACACCCACCCACAGTATGAGGCCTCGACCAACACCCACCCACAGTATGAGGCCTCGACCAACACCCATCCACAGTATGAGGTCTCGACCAACACCCACCCACAGTATGAGGCTTCGACCAACACCCACCCACAGTATGAGGTCTCGACCAACACCCACCCACAGTATGAGGCCTCGACCAACACCCATCCACAGTATGAGGTCTCGACCAACACCCACCCACAGTATGAGGCCTCGACCAACACCCATCCACAGTATGAGGTCTCGACCAACACCCACCCACAGTATGAGGCATCGACCAACACCCATCCACAGTATGAGGTCTCGACCAACACCCACCCACAGTATGAGGTCTCTACCAGCTCTCACCCACAGTATGAGGCCTCGACCAACACCCACCCACAGTATGAGGCCTCGACCAACACCCATCCACAGTATGAGGCCTCGACCAACACCCACCCACAGTATGAGGCCTCGACCAACACCCACCCACAGTATGAGGTCTCGACCAACACCCACCCACAGTATGCGAACATCACATTCAACGAGGAAGTACCTGATGTTTCGCGAGACTTCAGCTTGTTCAGTCATTAACCTGAGCCCATCATCATCACCAACATCACTTGGTCCTGACACATTCCAAGTGCTGGACTTCTTATCGCCTGGGGCTTGTGGACTGCCAGGGCCATCATGACCCACTACCGAAACATCTTCAACACCTTCTTCAGGTGGTCAGGATAACATCTTCAACACCATCTTCAGGTGGTCAGGATAACATCTTCAGGTGGTCAGGATAACATCTTCAACACCATCTTCAGGTGGTCAGGATAACATCTTCAACACCATCTTCAGGTGGTCAGGATAACATCTTCAGGTGGTCAGGATAACATCTTCAACACCATCTTCAGGTGGTCAGGATAACATCTTCAACACCATCTTCAGGTGGTCAGGATAACATCTTCAACACCATCTTCAGGTGGTCAGGATAACATCTTCAACACCTTCTTCAGGTGGTCAGGATAACATCTTCAGGTGGTCAGGATAACATCTTCAACACCATCTTCAGGTGGTCAGGATAACATCTTCAGGTGGTCAGGATAACATCTTCAACACCATCTTCAGGTGGTCAGGATAACATCTTCAACACCATCTTCAGGTGGTCAGGATAACATCTTCAGGTGGTCAGGATAACATCTTCAACACCATCTTCAGGTGGTCAGGATAACATCTTCAGGTGGTCAGGATAACATCTTCAACACCTTCTTCAGGTGGTCAGGATAACATCTTCAACACCATCTTCAGGTGGTCAGGATAACATCTTCAACACCATCTTCAGGTGGTCAGGATAACATCTTCAACACCATCTTCAGGTGGTCAGGATAACATCTTCAACACCATCTTCAGGTGGTCAGGATAACATCTTCAACACCATCTTCAGGTGGTCAGGATAACATCTTCAACACCTTCTTCAGGTGGTCAGGATAACATCTTCAACACCATCTTCAGGTGGTCAGGATAACATCTTCAGGTGGTCAGGATAACATCTTCAACACCATCTTCAGGTGGTCAGGATAACATCTTCAACACCATCTTCAGGTGGTCAGGATAACATCTTCAGGTGGTCAGGATAACATCTTCAACACCTTCTTCAGGTGGTCAGGATAACATCTTCAACACCATCTTCGGGTGGTCAGGATAACATCTTCAACACCATCTTCGGGTGGTCAGGATAACATCTTCAACACCATCTTCAGGTGGTCAGGATAACATCTTCAGGTGGTCAGGATAACATCTTCAGGTGGTCAGGATAACATCTTCAACATCTTCTTCAGGTGGTCAGGATAACATCTTCAGGTGGTCAGGATAACATCTTCAGGTGGTCAGGATAACATCTTCAACACCGTAGTAAATAATTATTACTACGCGTTAACTGATCACCTACATATAAACTGCTTATCATCGTGGTACCTTGATGTTATCACTGTAGGCACAATGTGATGGATAACAAGATATCATCTCCTTCACTTCCCAGTGTAAGTCTTTCCAGACCACTAATGTGGGGGTCGAGGAAAGCAACCTCAGAATCCTAACCTAACCTCTCACTAACCTATCCTAACCTAACCTAACCTAACCTAACCTCTCAATCACCTAACCTAACCTAACCTAACCTCTCAATAACCTAACCTAACCTAACCTAACCTAACCTCTCAATAACCTAACCTAACCTAACCTAACCTCTCAATCACCTAACCTAACCTAACCTAACCTCTCAATCACCTAACCTAACCTAACCTAACCTCTCACTAACCTATCCTAAACTCACCTCTCACTAACCTATCCTAAACTCTCACTTACCTAACCTAACCTATCCAAACTTCTCACTAACCTAACCTAACCTAACCTCTCACTAACCTAACCTAACCTAACCTAACCTCTCAATAACCTATCCTAACCTAACCTCTCACTAACCTATCCTAAACTCTCACTAACCTCACCTAACCTACCCTAACCTCTCACTAACCTAACCTAACCTATCCAAACTTCTCACTTACCTAACCTAACCTAACCTAACCTAACCTAACCTATCCTAAACTCTCACTAACCTCACCTAACCTACCCTAACCTCTCACTAACCTAACCTAACCTATCCAAACTTCTCACTTACCTAACCTAACCTAACCTAACCTATCCAAACTTCTCACTTACCTAACCTAACCTAACCTAACCTAACCTAACCTAACCTAACCTCTCACTAACCTATCCTAAACTCTCACTAACCTCACCTAACCTACCCTAACCTCTCACTAACCTAACCTAACCTATCCAAACTTCTCACTTACCTAACCTAACCTAACCTAACCTATCCAAACTTCTCACTTACCTAACCTAACCTAACCTAACCTAACCTCTCACTAACCTAACCTAACCTAACCTATCCTAACCTCTCACTAACCTAACCTATCCTAACCTAACCTAACCTAACCTATCCTAACCTCTCACTAACCTAACCTAACCTCTCACTAACCTAACCTAACCTAACCTCTCACTAACCTACCCTAATCTCTCACTAACCTACCCTAATCTCTCACTAACATAACCTATCCTAACCTAACCTAACCTAACCTCTCACTAACCTAACCTAACCTAACCTCTCACTAACCTAACCTAACCTAACCTCTCACTAACCTAACCTAACCTAACCTCTCACTAACCTACCCTAATCTCTCACTAACCTACCCTAATCTCTCACTAACATAACCTATCCTAACCTAACCTAACCTAACCTAACCTAACCTAAACTGACCTAACCTAACCTAACCTACCCTAACCTCTGACTTACCTAACCCTAACCTATCCTAACCTCTCACTAACCTACCCTAACCTAACCTAACCTCACCTATTCATCACCAGTCATGTCGTGTATGTAGTAGATTCATCTCGCTCTCACTCACTACCGGCAGTTTACAGTGCTGGTGGCGTCCTGGTTCTCCGAGGTTCGAGGCAATAACGTCCACGATGTGTGTTACCAGCGAGGCTGGTAACGTGGTCTGGGGGAGGTTGTGACCGACCATCTCCAACCCTAACAAACTGACTACAGTCTTTTCTCTTGTGTTGGTTTTACGTACACGTCCCTGTTCTTGTATTCAGTAAGTAAATATACGACTTTGGTGTTTTCTGGACGCAGGTTCGACCCTCATGAAGAGAGTCATGATCTCCTGGTGGTGGAGGCCCCTGGGCTGGAGCCACATCGGCTTGAGAACGAACGGGCGAGCGGCGTGTGTGTGTGTGTGCCTCGCCCTACCATCACTACCTCCTCACCACACACTGTCACATGTGAGTGATTCTGACGTCATGCGTGTGTCATCATACCTGGATGCTGAGGCAGGTCACCACAGCTGGGTGCTGAGGCAGGTCACCACAGCTGGGTGCTGAGGGAGGTCACCACAGCTGGGTGCTGAGGCAGGTCACCACAGCTGGGTGCTGAGGCAGGTCACCACAGCTGGATGCTGAGGCAGGTCACTACAGCTGGGTGCTGAGGCAGGTCACCACAGCTGGGTGCTGAGGCAGGTCACCACAGCTGGGTGCTGAGGGAGGTCACCACAGCTGGGTGCTGAGGCAGGTCACCACAGCTGGGTGCTGAGGGAGGTCACCACAGCTGGGTGCTGAGGCAGGTCACCACAGCTGGGTGCTGAGGCAACTTACCACAGTTGGGTGCTGAGGCAGGTCACCACAGCTGGATGCTGAGGCAGGTCACCACAGCTGGGTGCTGAGGGAGGTCACCACAGCTGGGTGCTGAGGCAGGTCACCACAGCTGGGTGCTGAGGGAGGTCACCACAGCTGGGTGCTGAGGCAGGTCACCACAGCTGGGTGCTGAGGCAACTTACCACAGTTGGGTGCTGAGGCAGGTCACCACAGCTGGGTGTTGAGGCAGGTCACCACAGCTGGGTGCTGAGGGAGGTCATCACAGCTGGGTGCTGAGGGAGGTCACCACAGCTGGGTGCTGAGGCAGGTCACCACAGCTGGGTGCTGAGGCAACTTACCACAGTTGGGTGCTGAGGCAGGTCACCACAGCTGGGTGCTGAGGCAGGTCACCACAGCTGGGTGCTGAGGCAGGTCACCACAGCTGGGTGCTGAGGCAGGTCACTACAGCTGGGTGCTGAGGCAGGTTACCACAGCTGGGTGCTGAGGCAGGTCACCACAGCTGGGTGCTGAGGCAGGTCACCACAGCTGGGTGCTGAGGCAGGTCACCACAGCTGGGTGCTGAGGCAGGTCACCACAGCTGGGTGCTGAGGCAGGTCACCACAGCTGGGTGCTGAGGCAGGTCACCACAGCTGGGTGCTGAGGCAGGTCACTACAGCTGGGTGCTGAGGCAGGTCACCACAGCTGGGTGCTGAGGCAGGTCACCACAGCTGGGTGCTGAGGCAGGTCACCACAGCTGGGTGCTGAGGCAGGTCACCACAGCTGGGTGCTGAGGCAGGTCACTACAGCTGGGTGCTGAGGCAGGTCGCCACAGCTGGGTGCTGAGGCAGGTCGCCACAGCTGGGTGCTGAGGCAGGTCACCACAGCTGGGTGCTGAGGCAGGTCACCACAGCTGGGTGCTGAGGCAGGTCACCACAGCTGGGTGCTGAGGCAGGTCACCACAGCTGGGTGCTGAGGCAGGTCACCACAGCTGGGTGCTGAGGCAGGTCACCACAGCTGGGTGCTGAGGCAGGTCACCACAGCTGGGTGCTGAGGCAGGTCACCACAGCTGGGTGCTGAGGCAGGTCACCACAGCTGGGTGCTGAGGCAGGTCACCACAGCTGGGTGCTGAGGCAGGTCGCCACAGCTGGGTGCTGAGGCAGGTCGCCACAGCTGGGTGCTGAGGCAGGTCGCCACAGCTGGGTGCTGAGGCAGGTCACCACAGCTGGGTGCTGAGGCAGGTCACCACAGCTGGGTGCTGAGGCAGGTCACCACAGCTGGGTGCTGAGGCAGGTCACCACAGCTGGGTGCTGAGGCAGGTCGCCACAGCTGGGTGCTGAGGCAGGTCGCCACAGCTGGGTGCTGAGGCAGGTCGCCACAGCTGGGTGCTGAGGCAGGTCGCCACAGCTGGGTGCTGAGGCAGGTCACCACAGCTGGGTGCTGAGGCAGGTCACCACAGCTGGGTGCTGAGGCAGGTCACTACAGCTGGGTGCTGAGGCAGGTCACCACAGCTGGGTGCTGAGGCAGGTCACTACAGCTGGGTGCTGAGGCAGGTCACCACAGCTGGGTGCTGAGGCAGGTCACCACAGCTGGGTGCTGAGGCAGGTCACCACAGCTGGGTGCTGAGGCAGGTCACCACAGCTGGGTGCTGAGGCAGGTCACCACAGCTGGGTGCTGAGGCAGGTCACCACAGCTGGGTGCTGAGGCAGGTCACCACAGCTGGGTGCTGAGGCAGGTCACCACAGCTGGGTGCTGACGCAGGTCACCACAGCTGGGTGCTGAGGCAGGTCACCACAGCTAGGCGCTGAGGCAGGTCACCACAGCTGGGTGCTGAGGCAGGTCACCACAGTACGGGACACACCAACAGTGAAGGCCAGGATCCTACGATCTACCCTACTGTCTACCCTTCTCCCCACGTAGCATGGCTGACACCAACATCTACCATCTACCAAATGCCCTCCCCTCCTCCCCCAAGATCAATATCTACGTACCACACATCCTTCCATGTAACCCACGCACCCACCCATACCTAAGGACCACACACCCTTCCATGTAACCCACGCACCCACCCATACCCACACCTAAGTACCACACACACTTCCATGTAACCCACCCACCCACCCATACCCACACCTAAGTACCACACACCCTTCCAAGTAACCCACGCACCCACCCATACCTAAGTACCACACACACTTCCATGTAACCCACGCACCCACCCATACCCACACCTAAGTACCACACACACTTCCATGTAACCCACCCACACATACCCACACCTAAGTACCACACACACTTCCATGTAACCCTCCCACTCGTAGCACATAACAGGGTTTAGCCCGACTGTATCGCTCACACCTGGTCAATTTCATACACACACCATGATAACATGTCAGAATATTCCCCTTCCGGTTAGCTTATTTTCAAACACTCATTTTCATCAATACATCTGGCCCTAAAATCCTTTTGGAAACACCATCCACGGCCATCTTCATCATTTCCCTACGTCACTGCCGTCCATATTAACTCACCCTCAATAACCAGCCAATGCTCAAGTGTTGGCTCGTTGTATTTTTACTCGAGCCGCCAGGAAATCGAGGCCAGACTTAGGGGGCCACCACTACGTGGCAAGGTGAGGAGGTGCCCGGGGCTGCGACACACACACACACACACACACCACAACCCTGACCAATACTCGCCATCCCCGAGAGAGAGAGAGAGAGAGAGAGAGAGAGAGAGAGAGAGAGAGAGAGAGAGAGAGAGAGAGAGAGAGAGAGAGAGAGAGAACGTATTTATTTAAAGTCTCTCTCTCTCTCTCTCTCTCTCTCTCTCTCTCTCTCTGAAGGCACTCGGCTGGCAATGCCTCACTTTACATCAGCGAGAGAAGCGAACACAATACGTGTGTGATGATGATATGGGGGACGGGCAGGAGCCAAGACACACACACACACACACACACACACACACACACACACACACACACAGCGATGTGTGGGTACATGGTCGGTCCATCCACATGGGAGGGTGGCACACGGTTTCAAATGGGGCCCAAGGACCATGATGGAGTCCCTCTGTCCACTCCAGTCATGAAAATACGACGAGTCTAGATCACATGTACACCCACCATGTACACAAGAGCTCTCGCTACGCAACGCACCACGGAAGTTGGAGCCACATATATAGTGCACATATGAAGTACATATCACACCGAATCACTTTTTTTTCCCCTAAATTGCCCACTGTTTTTAAAATGGCAGGTTCACATAATTCTTTTATATGATGAATACTTGCCACGTATTCCCTGCGTGTCGAAGGCGACTAAAATGGGAGGGAGCGGGGGGCTGGAAATCATCCCATCCCCTTTTTTACTTAAAAAAAAAGAAGAAACAGACAAGGGGGCCAAGTGAGGATATTCCCTCAAAAGATCAGTCCTCTGTTCTCAACGCTACCTCGCAAATGCGAGAAATGACAAATATGTATGAAAAAAAAAATTTATATATATATATATATATATATATATATATATATATATATATATATATATATATATTATTTTTTTTATTTTGCTTTGTCGCTGTCTCCCGTGAGAGGGTTAGGGAAAATGATTTGGTAAACAGAGAAGAGGTAGTGAAAGCTTTGCGGAAGATGAAAGCCGGCAAGGCAGCAGGTTTGGATGGTATTGCAGTGGAATTTATTAAAAAAGGGGGTGACTGTATTGTTGACTGGTTGGTAAGGTTATTTAATGTATGTATGACTCATGGTGAGGTGCCTGAGGATTGGCGGAATGCGTGCATAGTGCCATTGTACAAAGGCAAAGGGGATAAGAGTGAGTGCTCAAATTACAGAGGTATAAGTTTGTTGAGTATTCCTGGTAAATTATATGGGAGGGTATTGATTGAGAGGGTGAAGGCATGTACAGAGCATCAGACTGGGGAAGAGCTGTGCGGTTTCAGAAGTGGTAGAGGATGTGTGGATCAGGTGTTTGCTTTGAAGAATGTATGTGAGAAATACTTAGAAAAGCAAATGGATTTGTATGTAGCATTTATGGATCTGGAGAAGGCATATGATAGAGTTGATAGAGATGCTCTGTGGAAGGTATTAAGAATATATGGTGTGGGAGGAAAGTTGTTAGAAGCAGTGAAAAGTTTTTATCGAGGATGTAAGGCATGTGTACGTGTAGGAAGAGAGGAAAGTGATTGGTTCTCAGTGAATGTAGGTTTGCGGCAGGGGTGTGTGATGTCTCCATGGTTGTTTAATTTGTTTATGAATGGGGTTGTTAGGGAGGTAAATGCAAGAGTTCTGGAAAGAGGGGCAAGTATGAAGTCTGTTGGGGATGAGAGAGCTTGGGAAGTGAGTCAGTTGTTGTTCGCTGATGATACAGTGCTGGTGGCTGATTCATGTGAGAAACTGCAGAAGCTGGTGACTGAGTTTGGTAAAGTGTGTGGAAGAAGAAAGTTAAGAGTAAATGTGAATAAGAGCAAGGTTATTAGGTACAGTAGGGTTGAGGGTCAAGTCAATTGGGAGGTGAGTTTGAATGGAGAAAAACTGGAGGAAGTGAAGTGTTTTAGATATCTGGGAGTGGATCTGGCAGCGGATGGAACCATGGAAGCGGAAGTGGATCATAGGGTGGGGGAGGGGGCGAAAATTCTGGGGGCCTTGAAGAATGTGTGGAAGTCGAGAACATTATCTCGGAAAGCAAAAATGGGTATGTTTGAAGGAATAGTGGTTCCAACAATGTTGTATGGTTGCGAGGCGTGGGCTATGGATAGAGTTGTGCGCAGGAGGATGGATGTGCTGGAAATGAGATGTTTGAGGACAATGTGTGGTGTGAGGTGGTTTGATCGAGTAAGTAACGTAAGGGTAAGAGAGATGTGTGGAAATAAAAAGAGCGTGGTTGAGAGAGCAGAAGAGGGTGTTTTGAAGTGGTTTGGGCACATGGAGAGGATGAGTGAGGAAAGATTGACCAAGAGGATATATGTGTCGGAGGTGGAGGGAACAAGGGGAAGAGGGAGACCAAATTGGAGGTGGAAAGATGGAGTGAAAAAGATTTTGTGTGATCGGGGCCTGAACATGCAGGAGGGTGAAAGGAGGGCAAGGAATAGAGTGAATTGGAGCGATGTGGTATACAGGGGTTGACGTGCTGTCAGTGGATTGAAGCAGGGCATGTGAAGCGTCTGGGGTAAACCATGGAAAGCTGTGTAGGTATGTATATTTGCGTGTGTGGACGTATGTATATACATGTTTATGGGGGGGGTGGGCCATTTCTTTCGTCTGTTTCCCTGCGCTACCTCGCAAACGCGGGAGACAGCGACAAAGTATAAAAAAAAAAAAAAAAAAATATATATATATATATATATATATATATATATATATATATATCATGGCCTAAGCCAGATGTCCAATCAATCGACCATCGCTTATAAATGGACGAACAGCTGGGTTGACTGTGGACCTTCTACAGCAACTTGGGTTTGGGCCTGTGCGCTCGACCCCGGGCGGCCCCGTCACGGCCAGCAACACCTTCTTGCTGTTGCCTCCATGATGACCGCGACCCGAGGTCAGCAGAGCAACCGACGTAGAGAAACACACCTCATCGAGGTGACCCAAAGGTGCTAGATATACAGATCTATTGCCATGCGGTGCTAGATATACAGATCTATTGCCATGCGGTGCTAGATATACAGATCTATTGCCATGCGGTGCTAGATATACAGATCTATTGCCATGCGGTGCTAGATATACAGATCTATTGCCATGCGGTGCTAGATATACAGATCTATTGCCATGCG
>NC_092295.1:8902555-8930055 GCF_036320965.1 Panulirus ornatus
GCTTCTCTTCCTCATCTATGTATATGACTTGCCGTAAGGACTGGACTAAGGATGTATGCTAATAATGACAAAGTTATGAGGTACAAAGCGTGGAGGATTGCATCCACGTACAAGGGGACCTCGACAAGTTCCAAAGTTGGTCTAATACACTGTTGATGAGGTTCAACTCCAGTAGATGCCAGGTAACGAGGATGGGAAACGATCAAGATGTAACAGACTTGATGAGGTTCAACCCCAGTAATGAGGAGGGGATACAATAAAGCTCTTCATACAAAGTTGTGTTCAAGTGGGACTTGGAAGTAGACATCATCCCTAACTTGTCGGCAAAGTTCCATAGTAAGAGTACAGCAGAGAAACTGCTTGATGGCAAGTATCTGACTAACATGTAAGCATATGGGTAAATACACATTAAAGCAAGCTGTTCACATCCCACAAACTGAAATATATTTCTGAAGTTTGGTCACCCCACTTAAGCACAAAGAACTAACAGAGAAGGTCAAGAGGAGAGCAACAAAGACGACCCCACAACAAAGAGAACTGAATTACAGGAAAAGGTCAGAGGTCTTAATGTGTCCATCATGGAAGAGAGAAGAGTATAGAGCCTCTCTGATCGAAACATTGAAGTTTTTAGACCAGTCTGATGAAGTCTACAGAGGGCAATGTTTTCGTGAGCTGCAGATATAGATCAACCAGAGGTCGTAAAATGAAATCAAGCGAGTTATTATAAAAGATATGAAGACGTCCTTTCGTGGTATAAGAATAGTGTATGAATGGAATACAATGAAATACAAAACGAGATGTAGAAAGGATAAATAATTCATTGACACTGTATGACAGCAGGGGTCTGTTTAAGAGAAAGACTCCCTCCCAGTAAAGTACAAATAGAAGTAATTTCAAATAGATTGTGACACAATTTCAGTTATAAAGAAATAGACTGGGAGAATATATCCTCATGGAGACGGAGAATCATGGAGACACAAGTTCCTACAGGGTAGATGAGAACATGTTCCTCCTCACCATGTCACTGTGCACAGTAGAACCAGAGACTCATACATCAACATTACAATACATTACCTTTACATTTAGTGATGTGGGTAGTGAGAATATCATTTATTACACATCAGATGGAAAACCATAAGCAGAGAGGAAACCAAAGAGGAGATGTAAACGTGGAAACTATACAGAAAAATAGATCATTTCTATGGGAACACAGACTGGAACATGGAGTTCACAGTAGACACGACGCATCATCGTGTGGGAAGAACCTGTGCAATCTATCAGGAAGCAGTTACAACAACAACAGACAAGAAGTTGAAAAAAAAAAAAGGATGTGGTTAGGTTACAATTCCTAACAACGAAGAAGCTTAGGGATGTACAGTGGAGACGGCTCTACAGCTAGTCAGTATTTCAACAGATTAAGAGAGGAAGACATGAGTACAGAATACAAACGTAGGAAGACAAAAGAATCCAAACGAAAAATAATGTGGTCGAGGCACCAGAGAATCCAAAACATTTCCATAAATGTGCCAATCAGGCCAAGGGGATCGACTGGGAAGAGCTGTCGAAGATGATGTAGGGGATCACTGGGAAGAGCTGTCGGTGATGATGTAGGGGATCGACTGGGAAGAGCTGTGGAAGATGATGAAAAGATGTATTAGCTGAGCAACACGCTCACATAATCTCACAGTGGAAGCCACAAAAGCCCCATCATCAGTGAGATGGACTGAGGAGGAGGTTATGGAAAGCACTGAAATATCTAGAAGAAACACACGGACGCCAGGAGGCATTAGACTCACACAGACCTTAAATAACTCTCCCTAAATGTGTTCAGACGAATGTGTAGACACTCAACACGTCGCTGGGGATGTTGCTCAAGATGATACTGAAGGTCAGAGCTGTGCCAAGGGAGTGAGAGGGCAAATGTCATCCCTGTCTTTGAGAGAGCCACAGACCAGCAGTATCCCACAGGAGTGTGGTGTATGTAGTGGTGGAAAAGATGATCAGAAAGCGAATGGGTAACAACTTGCTGACGAGCGACAACTACCCCAAGCCAGAGACGAAGAAGGACACTCTGGGAAGTCGTGTGTCACCAGGACTGTGGACTGTGTGTATCCAGATTGCTGGAAAGCATTTGACACTGTGCTACAAGGGAGGGTGGTCTGAATAAATATATCTTTCCGAAATAATAACAAATAGACTCCCTTTATGGCTAACCATCTTAGTGGAAGGGAAGAAAGGACGCCTGTCAGTAACCCCTCAGTCCTGGGACCAATGTTCTTCATGATTTATGTATATGATGCGCTAGGGAGATTGCACACGGGAATGAATGTGTTTGTGGATAATGCTAAGGTCACGCGAGAAATACAGAGTCAGGAGGAATGCATCTCCTTACAAGGGGACCTTGACACACTCCAAAGCTGGTCTCTGATGTGGTTCACAAGACTAAACCGGCGTAAATATAGAGTAATGAAGACAGGACACAGTGATGGAAGACCTCCATATACATATCATCCAGCTAGAAATAAACTACAGGAATCTACGTAGTGAGCGAGAGGACCTGGGAGTCGACATCAGAACCCATCTTGCCGCCTGCACGACTCATGAGACAGAATGTCTGGTGTCTGGTAACAGAATCGTCCTCGGGCACATGGATAAGGATACAGTGAGCGGTCAACTGATGGTCTTGCAGGTCTGAAGTAAAGACATGTTCCTCAAGTCTGGTCACCGCACTCCTGACCAACACGTAGCAACTCACACAGAAGGTCCAGAGGCAAGGCAACAAGGTATCACAACCACGACAGATGAGTTAGAGGTTATGACCTCGTCCGTCATGGAAGAGAAAAGAGTAAGGGATGAAATGATCACAACATTCCTGAGTCTAAAGCAGTTGGATGACGTCAAAAGTGAACAGGTCTTGGTAAGATAATGTAACAGAACGACCCGAGGTTATAAACGACCCGAGGTTATAACAAGAATGAAACGAGAAACTTTCTGAGAAAACATTTGAATCATTCTTACACTGTGTGAAGAAAATGGTTGAAATAAACTAAATGTAGTATAATAATAATAATAATAATAATAATAATAATAATAATAACAATCATAATAATAATAATCATAATAATAATAACAATAATAATAATAATAATAATAATAATAATAATAATAATAATGATATAATAATAATAATAATAATAATAATAATAATATAATAATAATAATAATAATAATAATAATAATAATATAATAATAATAATAATAATAATAATAATAATAATAATAATAACAATAACAATAATAATAATAATAATAATTATTATTATTATTATTATTATCATTATTATTATTTTTTTTTTTTTTTTTTTTTTTATACTTTGTCGCTGTCTCCCGCGTTTGCGAGGTAGCGCAAGGAAACAGACGAAAGAAATGGCCCAACCCCCCCCCCCCATACACATGTACATACGTCCACACACGCAAATATACATACCTACACAGCTTTCCATGGTTTACCCCAGACGCTTCACATGCCTTGATTCAATCCACTGACAGCACGTCAACCCCTGTATACCACATCGCTCCAATTCACTCTATTCCTTGCCCTCCTTTCACCCTCCTGCATGTTCAGGCCCCGATCACACAAAATCTTTTTCACTCCATCTTTCCACCTCCAATTTGGTCTCCCTCTTCTCCTCGTTCCCTCCACCTCCGACACATATATCCTCTTGGTCAATCTTTCCTCACTCATTCTCTCCATGTGCCCAAACCATTTCAAAACACCCTCTTCTGCTCTCTCAACCACGCTCTTTTTATTTCCACACATCTCTCTTACCCTTACGTTACTCACTCGCTCAAACCACCTCACACCACACATTGTCCTCAAACATCTCATTTCCAGCACATCCATCCTCCTGCGCACATCTCTATCCATAGCCCACGCCTCGCAACCATACAACATTGTTGGAACCACTATTCCTTCAAACATACCCATTTTTGCTTTCCGAGATAATGTTCTCGACTTCCACACATTTTTCAAGGCTCCCAAAATTTTCGCCCCCTCCCCCACCCTATGATCCACTTCCGCTTCCATGGTTCCATCCGCTGACAGATCCACTCCCAGATATCTAAAACACTTCACTTCCTCCAGTTTTTCTCCATTCAAACTCACCTCCCAATTGACTTGACCCTCACCCCTACTGTACCTAATAACCTTGCTCTTATTCACATTTACTCTTAACTTTCTTCTTCCACACACTTTACCAAACTCAGTCACCAGCTTCTGCAGTTTCTCACATGAATCAGCCACCAGCGCTGTATCATCAGCGAACAACAACTGACTCACTTCCCAAGCTCTCTCATCCCCAACAGACTTCATACTTGCCCCTCTTTCCAGGACTCTTGCATTTACCTCCCTAACAACCCCATCCATAAACAAATTAAACAACCATGGAGACATCACACACCCCTGCCGCAAACCTACATTCACTGAGAACCAATCACTTTCCTCTCTTCCTACACGTACACATGCCTTACATCCTCGATAAAAACTTTTCACTGCTTCTAACAACTTGCCTCCCACACCATATATTCTTAATACCTTCCACAGAGCATCTCTATCAACTCTATCATATGCCTTCTCCAGATCCATAAATGCTACATACAAATCCATTTGCTTTTCTAAGTATTTCTCACATACATTCTTCAAAGCAAACACCTGATCCACACATCCTCTACCACTTCTGAAACCGCACTGCTCTTCCCCAATCTGATGCTCTGTACATGCCTTCACCCTCTCAATCAATACCCTCCCATATAATTTACCAGGAATACTCAACAAACTTATACCTCTGTAATTTGAGCACTCACTCTTATCCCCTTTGCCTTTGTACAATGGCACTATGCACGCATTCCGCCAATCCTCAGGCACCTCACCATGAGTCATACATACATTAAATAACCTTACCAACCAGTCAACAATACAGTCACCCCCCTTTTTAATAAATTCCACTGCAATACCATCCAAACCTGCTGCCTTGCCGGCTTTCATCTTCCGCAAAGCTTTTACTACCTCTTCTCTGTTTACCAAATCATTTTCCCTAACCCTCTCACTTTGCACACCACCTCGACCAAAACACCCTATATCTGCCACTCTGTCATCAGACACATTCAACAAACCTTCAAAATACTCATTCCATCTCCTTCTCACATCACCGCTACTTGTTATCACCTCCCCATTTACGCCCTTCACTGAAGTTCCCATTTGCTCCCTTGTCTTACGCACCCTATTTACCTCCTTCCAGAACATCTTTTTATTCTCCCTAAAATTTACTGATAGTCTCTCACCCCAACTCTCATTTGCCCTTTTTTTCACCTCTTGCACCTTTCTCTTGACCTCCTGTCTCTTTCTTTTATACTTCTCCCACTCAATTGCATTTTTTCCCTGCAAAAATCGTCCAAATGCCTCTCTCTTCTCTTTCACTAATACTCTTACTTCTTCATCCCACCACTCACTACCCTTTCTAATCAACCCACCTCCACTCTTCTCATGCCACAAGCATCTTTTGCGCAATCCATCACTGATTCCCTAAATACATCCCATTCCTCCCCCACTCCCCTTACTTCCATTGTTCTCACCTTTTTCCATTCTGTACACAGTCTCTCCTGGTACTTCCCCACACAGGTCTCCTTCCCAAGCTCACTCACTCTCACCACCTTCTTCACCCCAACATTCACTCCTCTTTTCTGAAAACCCATACTAATCTTCACCATGATAAGTTTAAAAAGTTGAGTGATCCAGTTGGTTAACACAGTTGGGGCCCCGCGGGTACAACCCGCTGAAACTACACTGTGTGTGTGTGTGTGTGTGTGTGTGTGTGTGTCTGTGTGTGTGTGTGTGTGTGTGTGTGTTGGACAATATTTTGACGTCATCACCACCACCACGGATAACATTATGACGTCACCACCACCATCATGGATAATATTTTGACGTCATCACCACCACCAAGGATAACATCATGACGTCACCACCACCATCATGGATAATATTTTGACGTCATCACCACCACCACCACGGATAACATTATGACGTCACCACCACCATCATATATAATATTTTGACGCCATCACCACCACCACGGATAACATTATGACGTCACCACCACCATCATATATAATATTTTGACGTCACCACCACCACCACGGATAACATTATGACGTCACCACCACCATCATGGATAATATTTTGACGTCACCACCACCACCACGGATAACATTATGACGTCACCACCACCATCATGGATAATATTTTGACGTCATCACCACCACCACGGATAACATTATGACGTCACCACCACCATCATGGATAATATTTTGACGTCACCACCACCACCACGGATAACATTATGACGTCACCACCACCATCATGGATAATATTTTGACGTCACCACCACCACCACGGATAACATTATGACGTCACCACCACCATCATGGATAATATTTTGACGTCATCACCACCACCACGGATAACATTATGACGTTACCATCATGGATAATATTTTGACGCCACAACTACCACCACGGATAATATCATGACGTCACCACCACCACCACGGATAATATCATGACGTCAACACCACCACGGATAATATCATGACGTCACCACCACGGATGATATTATGACGTCACCACCACCACGGATAATATCATGACGTCATCACCACCATCACGGATGATATCATGACGTCAACACCACCACGGATAATATCATGACGTCACCACCACCACGACGGATGATATCATGACGTCATCACCACCACCACGGATAATATTCTCAGGGTCACTACCTACACCCGTACACTTGCATGATGTTAATCTCTGATCCTCGATGAACGCCTCGTTTTCTTCCAGTGAACATCTTGAACAGTGCGTGTTGTTATCCAGTGTGGGGCCAGATAACCCTATAATGTCTCATGGATGTCTAATGGATGATTAATATAATCAACGGATAATTACTGCCGACATCGTATCAAAACTACACAACCCTGTAATGTCTATGGGATCTAATGGATGATTAATATAATCAATGGATAATTACGGTCGACATCGCATCAAAACTACACAATCCTGTAATGTCTATGGGATCTAATGGATGATTAATATAATCAATGGATAATTACGGTCGACATCGTATCAAAACTACACAACCCTGTAATGTCTATGGGATCTAATGGATGATTAATATAATCAATGGATAATTACGGTCGACATCGTATCAAAACTACACAATCCCGTAATGTCTATGGGATCTAATGGATGATTAATATAATCAATGATATCGTGATTACAATACTTTTCACGCCTTCCACCAACAGCTTACTGCAATGACTACATTATCTCTGCCGTATGGAACACATAACCTCGTAATGTTTACATAGTGATTAAAGATATTTCTGACACCGCCTGCCAACACCATGTCTGTGTGAGCCACCCTCCCCACAGTGTAGTCAGTATTGACCACTTCAGTGTATGGTTGTGTGACTCACAGTGTAGTCAGTATTGACCACTTCAGGGTATGGTTGTCAGTAAGTGTGACTCAGTGTAGTCAGTATTGACCACTTCAGGGTATGGTTGTCAGTACGTGTGACTCACCGTGTAGTCAGTATTGACCACTTCAGGGTATGGTTTCCAGTGTGACTCACCGTGTAGTCAGTATTGACCACTTCAGGTCATGATTGGCAGTAAGTGTGACTCACAGTGTAGTCAGTATTGACCACTTCAGGATATGGTTGTCAGTACGTGTGACTCACAGTGTAGTCAGTATTGACCACTTCAGGGTATGGTTGTCAGTACGTATGACTCAGTGTAGTCAGTATTGACCACTTCAGGGTATGGTTGTCAGAACGTGCGACTCACAGTGTAGTCAGTATTGACCACTTCAGGGTATGGTTGTTAGTGTGACGCACAGTGTAGTCAATACTGACCACTTCAGGGTATGGTTGTGAGTACGTGTGACTCACAGTGTCGTCAGTATTGACCACTTCAGGGTATGGTTGTTAGTAAGTGTGACTCACAATGTAGTCAGTATTGGCCACTTCAGAGTATGGTTGTCAGTACGTGTGACTCACAGTGTAGTCAGTATTGACCACTTCAGGGTATGGTTGTCAGTACGTGTGACTCACAGTGTAGTCAGTATTGACCACTTCAGGATATTGTTGTCAGAACGTGTGACTCACAGTATAGTCAGTATTGACCACTTCAGGATATGGTTGTCAGTACGTATGACTCGCAGTGTAGTCAGTACTGACCACTTCAGGGTATGGTTGTCAGAACGCGTGACTCACAGTGTAGTCAGTATTGACCACTTCAGGGTATGGTTGTCAGAACGCGTGACTCACAGTGTAGTCAGTATTGACCACTTCAGGGTATGGTTGTTAGTGTGACTCACAGTGTAGTCAGTATTGACCACTTCAGGGTATGGTTGTCAGAACGTGTGACTCACAGTGTAGTCAGTATTGACCACTTCAGGGTGTGGTTGTGAGTACGTGTAACTCACAGTGTAGTCAGTATTGACCACTTCAGGGTATGGTTGTCATTACGTGTGACTCACAGTGTAGTCAGTATTAACCACTTCAGGGTATGGTTGTCATTACGTGTGACTCACAGTGTAGTCAGTATTGACCACTTCAGGGTATGGTTGTCAGTACGTGTGACTCACAGTGTAGTCAGTATTGACCACTTCAGGGTATGGTTGTCAGTACGTGTGACTCCCAGGGTAGTCAGTATTGACCACTTCAGGGTATGGTTGTCAGTACGTGTGACTCACAGTGTAGTCAGTATTAACCACTTCAGGGTATGGTTGTCATTACGTGTGACTCACAGTGTAGTCAGTATTGACCACTTCAGGGTATGGTTGTCAGTACGTGTGACTCACAGTGTAGTCAGTATTGACCACTTCAGGGTATGGTTGTCAGTACGTGTGACTCACAGTGTAGTCAGTATTGACCACTTCAGGGTATGGTTGTCAGTACGTGTGACTCACAGTGTAGTCAGTATTGACCACTTCAGGGTATGGTTGTCAGTACGTGTGACTCACAGTGTAGTCAGTATTGACCACTTCAGGGTATGGTTGTCAGTACGTGTGACTCACAGTGTAGTCAGTATTGACCACTTCAGGGTATGGTTGTCATTACGTGTGACTCACAGTGTTGTCAGTATTGACCACTTCAGGGTATGGTTGTCATTACGTGTGACTCACAGGGTAGTC
The DNA here is from genome assembly GCF_036320965.1 of Panulirus ornatus. NCBI lineage: Eukaryota > Metazoa > Arthropoda > Malacostraca > Decapoda > Palinuridae > Panulirus > Panulirus ornatus. The sequence continues at coordinate 8,911,815 of NC_092295.1, forward strand.
AGTATTGACCACTTCAGGGTATGGTTGTCAATATGTGTGACGTACGAAATGACGAAACTATGAACACATACAGCTTATAATTTACCTCATAATACAACTGAGGCACGTTAACTGCGCTAAACAATCAAGTGAACCTTCTGGCACGTTAACTGCGCTAAACAATCAAGTCAACCTTCTGGCACGTTAACTGCGCTAAACAATCAAGTCAACCTTCTGGCACGTTAACTGCGCTAAACAATCAAGTCAACCTTCTGGCACGTTAACTGCGCTAAGCAATCAAGTCAATCTTCTGGCACGTTAACTGCGCTAAGCAATCAAGTCAACCTTCTGGCACGTTAACTGCGCTAAACAATCAAGTCAACCTTCTGGCACGTTAACTTAGCTAAACAATCAAGTCAACCTTCTGGCACGTTAACTGCGCTAAACAATCAAGTCAACCTTCTGGCACGTTAACTGCGCTAAACAATCAAGTCAACCTTCTGGCACGTTAACTGCGCTAAACAATCAAGTCAACCTTCTGGCACGTTAACTGCGCTAAGCAATCAAGTCAATCTTCTGGCACGTTAACTGCGCTAAGCAATCAAGTCAACCTTCTGGCACTTTAACTGCGCTAAACAATCAAGTCAACCTTCTGGCACGTTAACTGCTCTCAGCAATCAAGTCAACCTTCTGGCACGTTAACTGCGCTAAACAATCAAGTCAACTTTCTGGCACGTTAACTGCTCTCAGCAATCAAGTCAACCTTCTGGCACGTTAACTGCGCTAAACAATCAAGTCAACCTTCTGGCACGTTAACTGCGCTAAGCAATCAAGTCAACCTTCCGGCACGTTAACTGCGCTAAACAATCAAGTCAACCTTCTGGCACGTTAACTGCGCTAAGCAATCAAGTCAACCTTCTGGCACGTTAACTGCGCTAAACAATCAAGTCAATCTTATGAAAAATTAAACTATAATTGATGAGCGTCAATTGAGATAAGCAACTTAACCAATCTTCTAAAAAAAAATATAATACAACTGATGAACATTAATTGATCGATTTCTAAACCAAAACAAAAAATAATACAATTGAAGAAGTCTTTTGGGATAAGCGACTCACTCGTCCTTCCCAAAACGTACAATACGATCGAAGGATGTTAAATGGGCTGAGCAACTTGGTCCATCACCTTCATCATCATCCCGTACGTCCACATATTAAAAACCTCCTGACACGTGACCACAGGACATCTGACTTCAGGATCATTCAGGAAGAGTTAGACGAAATTAATATAAAACTTATCATCGGTGCCTTATGTCTTACCCCAGCAAGACTGTACGTGTATACCACATCAACTATTACTACTCCTCCATTCACTCCACAAAATTAAGGCATCTCTTCCCGTTTTCACTCTACTAAGATAAGGCATCTCTTCCCGTTTTCACTCTAAGATAAGGCACCTCTTCCCGTTTTCACTCTAAGATAAGGCAGCTCTTCCCGTTTTCACTCTAAGATAAGGCACTTCTTCCCGTTTTCACTCTACTAAGATAAGGCACCTCTTCCCGTTTTCACTCTAAGATAAGGCATCTCTTGCCGTTTTCACTCTACTAAGATAAGGCATCTCTTGCCGTTTTCACTCTACTAAGATAAGGCAGCTCTTCCCGTTTTCACTCTACTAAGATAAGGCACCTCTTCCCGTTTTCAATCGACTAATATAAGGCATCTCTTCTCGTTTTCACTCTAGTAAGATAAGGCATCTCTTCTCGTTTTCACTCTACTAAGATAAGGCAGCTCTTCCCGTTTTCACTCTACTAAGATGAGGCATCTCTTCCCGTATTCACTCTACTCAGATAAGGCAGCTCTTCCCGTTTTCAATCGACTAACATAAGGCATCTCTTCCCGTTTTCAATCGACTAACATAAGGCATCTCTTCCCGTTTTCAATCGACTAACATAAGGCATCTCTTCCCGTTTTCAATCGACTAACATAAGGCATCTCTTCCCGTTTTCAATCGACTAACATAAGGCATCTCTTCTCGTTTTCACTCTACTAAGAGAAGGCAGCTCTTCGCGTTTTCACTCTACTAAGATAAGGTAGCTCTTCCCGTTTTCACTCTACAAAGGTAAGGCACCTCTTCCCGTTTTCAATCGATTAATATAAGTCATCTCTTCCCGTTTTCACTACTAAGACAAGGCAGCTCTTCCCGTTTTCACTCTACTAAGATTAGGAACCTCTTACCTTTTTCACTCTACTAAGATAAGGCACCTCTTCCCGTTTTCACTCCACTAAGATAAGGCAGCTCTTCCCGTTTTCATTCTACTAAGATAAGGCATCTCTTCCCGTTTTCACTCTACTAGATAAAGCAGCTCATCCCGTTTTCACTTTACTAAGATGAGGCAGCCCTTCCCGTTTTCACTCCTCCATGGCAGACCAATACTTCCCAATTTTCATTCCTCCTGCTGACCACCATTTCCCCATCTTCACTCCTCCATGACTGACCAACTCCTCCCCGTTTTCACTCCTCCATGACTGACCAACTCCTCCCCGTTTTCACTCCTCCATGACTGACCAACTATTCCCGTTTTCACTCCTCCATGACTGACCAACTCCTCCCCGTTTTCACTCCTCCATGACTGACCAACTCCTCCCCGTTTTCACTCCTCCATGACTGACCAACTCCTCCCCGTTTTCACTCCACCATGACTGACCAACTCCTCCCCGTTTTAACTCCTCCATGACTGACCAACTCCTCCCCGTTTTCACTCCTCCATGACTGACCAACTCCTTCCCGTTTTCACTCCTCCATGACTGACCAACTCCTCCCCGTTTTCACTCCTCCATGACTGACCAACTCCTCCCCGTTTTCACTCCTCCATGACTGACCAACTCCTCCCCGTTTTCACTCCTCCATGACTGACCAACTCCTCCCCGTTTTCACTCCACCATGACTGACCAACTCCTCCCCGTTTTAACTCCTCCATGACTGACCAACTCCTCCCCGTTTTCACTCCTCCATGACTGACCAACTCCTTCCCGTTTTCACTCCTCCATGACTGACCAACTCCTCCCCGTTTTCACTCCTCCATGACTGACCAACTCCTCCCCGTTTTCACTCCTCCATGACTGACCAACTCCTCCCCGTTTTCACTCCTCCATGACTGACCAACTCCTCCCCGTTTTCACTCCTCCATGACTGACCAACTCCTCCCCGTTTTCACTCCTCCATGACTGACCAACTCCTCCCCGTTTTCACTCCTCCATGACTGACCAACTCCTTCCCGTTTTCACTCCTCCATGACAGCCCAACACCTCCCCGTTGCCAGCGTTGCTCTCCAGCTGACACACCACAAATCAAATGGCTACAAGGTACCACGCACGGGTCGTGTTACCCCACAACCTGCCTCACATCCAGGTCATCAACACGGTGGATCATTTCTCTGGGCCTCCTGACCACGGCAACCACCTCTCCCGGCTCTCCACTGCCCTCCACCCATCACCCATCCCAGGTAACCACCTCTCCCGGCTCTCCACTGCCCTCCACCCGTCACACATCCCAGGCAACCACCTCTCCCGGCTCTCCACTGCCCTCCACCCATCACACATCCCAGGCAACCACCTCTCCCGGCTCTCCACTGCCCTCCACCCGTCACCCATCCCAGGCAACCACCTCTCCCGGCTCTCCACTGCCCTCCACCCATCACACATCCCAGGCAACCACCTCTCCCGGCTCTCCACCCGTCACCCATCCCAGGTAACCACCTCTCCCGGCTCTCCACTGCCCTCCACCCGTCACACATCCCAGGCAACCACCTCTCCCGGCTCTCCACTGCCCTCCACCCGTCACACATCCCAGGCAACCACCTCTCCCGGCTCTCCACTGCCCTCCACCCGTCACACATCCCAGGCAACCACCTCTCCCGGCTCTCCACTGCCCTCCACCCGTCACACATCCCAGGCAACCACCTCGGCCTATCCCTAACCCGCTACTATCCATATCTAGTGCTCGAGTTACGATCTGTTTATTCTCTTAGCTAATCAACGGTAAGAGGTGATTGATCACAAGTTCTTTAGCTTTAAATGACAAGAGATTATCATGATTCAAATTCTTTAGCTTTTTATAGCAATAAGAGATTACCATTATTCAAATTCTTTAGCTTTTTACAATAAGAGATTATCATGATTCAAATTCTTTAACTTTTTATAACAATAAGAGATAATCATCCCATTTTAGAAAGTTAATACAAGGAGGGGAGGATTTCTGGCCCCCCGCTCCCGTCCCCTCTAGTCGCTTTCTACGACACGCGAGGAATACGTGGGAAGTATTCTTTCACCCCTATCCCCAGGTTTACCCCAGGCATGTGAAGCGTCTGGGGTAAACCATGGAAAGCTGTGTAAGTATGTATATTTGCGTGTGTGGACGTATGTATATACATGTGTATGGGGGTGGGTTGCGCCATTTCTTTCGTCTGTTTCCTTGCGCTACCTCGCAAACGCGGGAGACAGCGACAAAGTATAATAAAAAAATAATAAAAAAAAGAGATAATCATGATTCAAAGTCTTTAACTTTTTATAACAAGAGATAATCATGATTCAAATTCTTTAGCTTTTAATAGCAATAAGAGATAATCATGATTCAAATTCTTTAGCTTTTTATAACAATAAGAGATTATCATGATTCAAATTCTTTAGCTTTTTATAACAATAAGAGATTATCATGATTCAAATTCTTTAGCTTTTTATAACAATAAGAGATACTTGATTACAATTTCTTTAGCTTTTTATAACAATAAGAGATTATCATGATTACAATTTCTTAAGGTTTTAATAACAATGGGATAATTATGATTACAATTTCTTTAGCTTTTCCTAACAACGAGAGATGATTATGAACATGTAACAAACTCAGGTACTTATGCTACATCATCTTTTACACTAGTGACACTTCCGTCGTCCCAGAACGCCTCGTCATCACTGTACACGTCGGTAGTTCTCTGTGAACGTGTCACACGGGTTAACCATCTCGAAATTGCACCATAAAACTGTGGTCCTGTCTTATGTCTGTCTCTCTGAAGATACGCCAAGGAAGTTGATAGAGGCAGGACAACTATTACCTATGCATAGTTTCCAGTACTTAGTTTTGTTCATTGGCAGGATAATAACTGCTGGCTGACGGAGAGATATATTTTCGGCAATATATCTTACATTTACACAAAAGGCCATGCCGAAAATGTAAGGTAAGAACAGGAACAAAGGTGGAGGTCATTAGTTAAACCACTGAACAATGCCATTCCGCCGTTCAGGGTGTGATGGCCATGGAGGGATAGACTGATGGTGGTAAAGCAAGGTGTGGTACCCAGGACGGGTAGTGGCGGTAACAGCGAGGGAGGGTGTGCTGGCGGTGAAGGAGGGTGTGGTGGCTACGGTGGAAGGCGTGGTGATGGTGAGGGAAGGTGTGGTAGTCTCACGAAGGAGCGAGTGAACAAGAGCCCGAGTCTGATCATAATCAATCGATCAAAAACTTACAGTTCCCCGCTTTTTACCGGCAGCCAGTAAAATTCACTAAAGTTCTGACACTGTTTCATAAATATTAAGTTTAAAGAATGAAAGGAAAAACGAAAAAAAATATGTACACGAGGAAAATTGGAGGAAGTGAAGTGTTTTAAACATCCGAGAGTGGAAATGTCAGCGAATGGAACCAAAAAAGGGGAAAAGAGTCACAGAATGGGGGAGTGGGCGAAGGTTCTGGGAGCAATGAAGAACGTGTGGAAATGGGTATGTGTGGAGGGACAGCAGTCCCAACAATATGAATATGGATGCAGAGGAGGGTGGATGTATTGGAAATGAAAGGTTTGAGGACAATAAGTGGTGTGAAGTGGCTTGATCGAGTATGTAATTAAAAGGGTAAGAGAGATGTAAAAAGTCATCTTCGGCCAGGGAAACTGTATCACTGGGAGTACAGTGGCCTCAAAGAACTGAAGCGAACGAATCTACATTTGTATGATACTGGAAGGAGCGCAGCCTTGGGTTTCAGGAGACTTCTTTAGAAGGGCCCTGGGTAACACCAGGACTCCTTCATAAAAACTGGCCCTGGCGTAGTCATATATATATATATATATATATATATATATATATATATATATATATATATATATATATATATATATATATTATATATATATATATATATCTGGGGTGAACCATGGAAAGCTGTGTAGGTGTGTATATTTGCGTGTGTGGACGTGTGTATGTACATGTGTATGGGGGGGTTGGGCCATTTCTTTCGTCTGTTTCCTTGCGCTACCTCGCAAACGCGGGAGACAGCGACAAAGTATAAAAAAAAAAAAAAAAAAAATATATATATATTCCAAAAATACTTAACACTGTCAACTATATTTCCTACGAAAAATTTCTTCACATTGGACACAGATTTTGGATGACCAGAATCAACAATATTAAGATAAAAGAAGCGAGACGTGATACCATTATGGCCAACACCTTCTTCACAATGGAATACATTACTGGATAAACTACCTCCCGATGTGGTAAATGCAGAGACTTTAAAAACCTTCAAATTAAGGCTAAATCAATACTTCAATGATATCCAAATATAGAAAGGAATGCAGCTCCCCACTAATCATGTCTTTCTTCTTCCAGAATCCAGCTGCAGAACAGATGTTCTTAAATTGATATGGAACTTTTTTCTAGTCTGTACTTTCCTATAAAATTTCCATGACAGTATCACCCCGCCCCGTCCCCGATACGTCATTTCTCATCTTGTTCTCGTCAGGGAGGTGATGTGGGTGCTGTACCATCCTGCTTCTACGTCATTTTAGGCCACAGCAATAGGTAACCTCGTTATGGATCATTGGGTCTCCTATCAACTATCCTTCCTATGTACTCCATACCTCTGTAAATACAAGAATCAACGGCGGCCACAAACAATCCTATAGTCACCCCTTCGCCCTATCATAAACAAATCCGTTTTCTGTCATTTCTCCGTATTCAGTAGTTTTCAATGTCTGGTCACGCAGTACTGGGGAGACTATACCTTTTCGCCCCGAAATGTAATACGTCAAATTGCACGACAATATTCCAATAATTCCTAATACATACATATCTTGTAAAGAAAATAAACATTCTAGAGCATAGGAGTGGCTCATGGAATCAAACATTTTCAACCAGACTTTTAGCAATTCGTTAATGATACCCATCATATTTTGGCGAGGACGGTAAAACATTCTCAGGTTCAGTAAGAAAAAGAAAAATGCTCAACAAAAAGTTTTACTGGGAAAAAAAAAAATGCGTTCCAAGCGACATTAAGGGCGCGTCATGATCCTTTTCGTTCTACATATCTTATCTAGGCAATACATGCCAGAACCACAGCGAAATATTATTCTGGGATAATATATCTTGATGGTAAGTTTAGATGTGGCCAAATCAATCATTACAACACCAATATTAAAACAGTCCGAATTCTGTAACTGAAAAGTCCCCACAACTAATATGGTGATGGAGAGACAACCGCCTATGGTCTATATACACTTTCACTGGGTTTATCTATATATATATATTTTTATTATCATACTTAACCGCCGTCTCCCGCGTTAGCGAGTTAGCGCAAGGAACAAGACAAAAGAATGGCCCAACCCACCAACATACACATGTATATACATAAACGCCCACACACGCACATATACATACTTATACATTTCAACGTATTTATACATAAACATACGCAGACATATGCATATATACACATGTACATATTCATACTTGCTGCCTTCATCCATTCCCATCGCCACCCCGTCACACATGAAATAGCGCACACACACACACACACACACACACACACACAAACACACGCTCGCGCGCGCGCGCGCATCGCGAGGTAGCGCTACGAAAAGAAAAACCACCTTCGTTCACACTCAGTCTCTAGCTCTCATGTGTAATGCACCGAAACCATATCTCCCTTTCCACATCCAGGCCCAACAAAGCTTTCCATGGTTTACCCAAGACGCTTCACATGCCCTGGTTCAATCCACTGACAGCACGTCGATCCCGGTATACCACATCATTCCAATTCACTCCATTCCTTGCACGCCTTTCACCCTCCTGTATGATCAGGCCCCGATCGCTCAAAATCTTTTTCACTCCATCTTTCCACCACCAATTTGGTTTCCCGCTTCTCCTCGTTCCCTCCACCTCTGACACATATATCCTCTTTGACAATCTTTCCTCACTCATTCTCTCCATGTGACCAAACCATTTCAAAACACCCTCTTCTGCTATCTCAACCACACTCTTTTTATTACGACACATCTCACTTACCCTTACGTTACTTACTCGATCAAAGCCACCTCATACCACATATTGTCCTCAAACATCTCATTTCCAACACATCCCTCTCCTCCGCACAACCCTATCTATAACCCACGCCTCACAACCAGATAACATTGTTGGAACCACTATTCCTTCAAACATACCCATTTTTGCTCTCCGAGATAATGTTCTCACCTTCCACACATTCTTCAACGCTCTCAGAACTTTCGCCCCCTCCCCCACCCTATGATTCACTTCCGCTTCCATGGTTCCGTCCGGTGCCAAATCCACTCCCAGACATCTAAAACACTTCACTTCCTCCAGTTTTTCTCCATTCCAACTTACCTCCCAATTGATTTGTCCCTCAACCCTACTGTACCTAATAACCTTGCTCTTATATACATATACTCTTCACCATTCTTCTTTCACACACTTTTCCAAAGTCGGCCACCAACCTCTGTATATATATATATATATATATATATATATATATATATATATATATATATATATATATATATATTCCTATGAGTCCATGGGGAAAATGAAACACGAAAAGTTCCCAAGTGCACTTTCGTGTAATAATCACATCATCAGGGGAGACACAAGAGAGAAATATAACAGTCAGTTGATATACATCGAAGAGACGAAGCTAGGACGCTAATTCAGCAGTGATCAGTTTCTAACTGATGCTCTCAACTTGCCTAATTTTTCTCTTACACTACTCAGGCAGTTTACCTACAAATCTCACACTACTCAGACAGTTTACCTACAAATCTTAGACTACTCAGGCAGTTTACCTACAAACTGGCCACAGTTCATAGCAAGGGTAGAACCGTTCATTCAGGTGGACACGCAATGCTGTAATCCTTCTTAGGTATAAAGCTAAGTAACGCTTGGTGATCCGTGTCACATTCTCAAGTACGTGGGGGACACTGAAAGGTCCAAGTATGTACTACGCACAAGTCAAGGAGGAGGAGGAGGAAAGCTACTGACCAAAGAGAAACGACAGCGGTGGGTGGGCGGGTACTCTTCTCGTCTGATCAATTACACTTGGCCGCCTTTGGCCGGTAGGGCGTGACACTGTGTGACGTCATCACTCCTTTGCCCGCGCTGGCCAAGACAGATCAATGGTCGAGCGGCGGGTAACACATGGTCAGGATCTCTCCTTGATATGTAGAGGAACTCGGGTATGCCAAGCAGTCTGGGGTCGGCTGATCAATCTAATATGGACGTCTCTCTCTCTCTCTCTCTCTCTCTCTCTCTCTCTCTCTCTCTCTCTCTCTCTCTCTCTCTCTCTCTCTCGTGAGGCTGGTGTTGTGGCAGGGTCTCAGGTACGTTATGGGGCTTCCAAGCTGCAGATAACACGAAAGACGTCGGGATAATCTAGCGGTGGTCATGCCTAACATACCTAACATGGGTACTGGATTTCATATAAACATGACTCCCCTGGAAAGCTGCTGGTCTCGGTGCTGAGTCATTCTTAAGCATATGTGATTCTTTTCTGATCTTCGTTGGTAGGCGTCTGGTTTTTGTACTTATAATGCCCTTGATCACAGGTTCACGCAACTGTTCGAAGTGGAGATAATGGCCTTGTCATGAAGAAGGATGGGTTCAGGGGGACACTGTCTGATTTAGGAGTGTATGGTTCGGTGGCTGCTTTGGTGTGTGGTTCCCTCTGTGTCATTTCTTCAGGTTTAGTGAGGCGGAGGTTTCCCTGTTTGTGTAAACCATCATTAACCAGGAGCGACCACAGTGATACGGGCGAGTTCTTGGCTGGTACAGGAGGTCCAGGACGAGCGATCGGACGAGGCTTTCCTCACACAGGCATTTATGGTGGCGTCTGTCTCTACTGAGGACACTCACTCTTGCCGTTCAGCGTCCAGGATTGGTGGTTCTGACGTACACGGTGGTGCCGAAGTGGGTCGTCCGATTGTTTTGATAATTATACAAGCAGGAAAAAGGGAGGGAGTCATCAGTAGCGTTTTCTATCGTGAAGCTGAGGCCTGACTTCACCATACACCTCCTCCTCACCTCCGGCAGCTCCTCTCCTTCCCGAACTCGAACGAAGATATATCGTCCTTCAAAATCTCGCCTCTGCAGTGCCCACGAAGACGTCTGCGTGGGGCATCCCTAATGGGGAACCCACGGCGACGCCGTGTGTCTGAAGATACATCCTTGTCTCCTCCGTAGACCAGAGGCTCCGACCTTTTACTGGTCCGTCAGGAGGGTTGCTGCTTACTGCATTCATTTCTGACTGGTCGATAATCTTTCTCCTGATCCATGGCTTGTGTATATATACCTGGACCTTATTGTAATTTCCTCACATCTGAGAATGTGACACGAGTCACGGAACGTCGGGTTACACACTGTACCTCAGAACAACGACACAGAACATATCCATCTCAGTTTAGTTCTACCCTTGCTGTGGACTTTGCCCACCATAATGGTCATCTACTTATCTGCAAAAGACGATCATTAGACAAGTTCATAACATTTGTAAGAAAGTGATAAATGCTGATTTGGCAGTAATATAAATGATAATATATATATACATACATATCTCGCTGGAGGGGGGAATGGATGAAGGCAGCAAGTATGAGTGTGGGTGTGTGTGTGTATATATATATATATATATATATATATATATATATATATATATATATATATATATATATATATATATATATATTTCTTTTCTTTCATACTATTCGCCATTTCCCGCGTTAGCGAGGTAGCGTTAAGAACAGAGGTCTTGACCTTTGAGGGAATATCCTCACCTGGCCCCTTCTCTGTTCCTTCTTTTGGGAAAAGAGAGAGAGAGAGAGAGAGAGAGAGAGAGAGAGAGAGAGAGAGAGAGAGGGGGGGGGGGGGGATTTCCAGCCTTCAGCTCCCTCCCCTTTTAGTCGCCTTCTACGACACGCAAGGAATACGTGGGAAGTATTCTTTCTCCCCTATCCCCGGAGATATATATATATATATATATATATATATATATATATATATATATATATATATATATATATATATATATATATACATACTGATAATCTGACACTGGTCCGTGGTAATTTTATGAAGAGGAATTCGCAAATCAGAAAGAGTTCAGATAATTTATATCAACTTTACAATACACAACATGGTTCACCCAGGAAACCACCTCATCAGGCAGACACAATTCAATAAGTTTCAAATTCCAACACCAAACACGAAGACTCAAACATCCATCTTACCACCATGCCACAGTACAAGCTATCCTGACCATTAAAGGGAAAGTAGGGCGTGGGTGTGGAGGTGGGGCGTGCCTTGTTTTTTCTTGGACTCAATCCAGGGCATTAATGACCCTGTAGGGAGGTCAAGGGTCACCCATACCAACTTCTGCTACGATGCGTTCCGCCGGCAACACACGACCGTCACCTTCAACACAAGACAGATGAGGAGAGACTCATGCATTTGCCTCCCAGTTCGTGACAGTGTGAGTAAACACTGGTGGTTCCTTCAGTCGTATGGCCTGTAGTTATACTGAGTGTCACACAAGAGCATGGGTGACGCCCTTAGCCGTCTGGATATGCTATCGTCAGCTATGACAGTCTCCTTATCTGCTGCTGCTTCAGAGGGACACCCACCGCTGGAGCAGCAGCTGGGCTCGCTCCACCCGGGCTGGCCTTTTCTTTTAAGGGGGAGATGGAAAGCGGGGTGTGGCAGAACAGTCCAGCGTCAGGACTCGGATGGGGTCATGCACAACCCCTCCGTCGTGTACCCAACCTCACACCAAGGACCAGTCTGGTGCCTGGCTCTTACAACCTCCATCCCTCACTCCTCCTCCCCGCTCATACTCCCACCTCTCACTCTTTCCTGCTCACACTTGCGCGTCCTTAGACTCTCATACTACGCTTCCGTCTGGGGCTTACGTTCTAACGTGCTCAGACTCACGGGTTCCTTCTTGTTCCAGTGCCTCACTCCATATCCTCCTCTTTAATGGCAATACTGCACGTCTTACCTACGTCCATTACGTGGTCAGAAAGCGTCTTGCCCTGTTTGATCATAATACACGTTCGGCTCCTCTGGTGATCACACTACATGTCTTGCTCCTCTGGTGATCACACTACATGTCTTGCTCCTCTGGTGATCACACTACATGTCTTGCTCCTCTGGTGATCACACTACATGTCTTGCTCCTCTGGTGATCACACTACATGTCTTGCTCCTCTGGTGATCACATTCCGCCTATTAATTCTCAGATAATCACACAATGAGTCTTGTACTTGATGATAACACATGTCCTGCTATTCTGTTAATCATCCTATATATCTTGCCAACCATAAACATCTTCCGTGCTGAACAAGTCTTAAGGATAGGAAAAACAAGCAGATTCGACTCGTTCCTGCAAGAGAACGGCGGAATGACAGTGTTCAGTGGTATAACCCCTTATCCCCGCCAACTTTCCTGTTCATACCTCCCACTGTCGGAACAACTTCCCGGCTCATTATCAACATATTTCTCTCGAATATATATCACTCCAGGACCTAGCCATTTCTATTATGCCATGGATATCGATGAATTATTGGCAACCGTGAATGGAGGTTAGTAGTCATGCGTCTGGCAACACCTTCAGCATGTTTACATAGAGACAGTACCGCCTTTTAATAGTACAAACTAGCAGATTCTGTCCCTCCGAACCCTCGTATGTTCGCTCCTGACCTGGGCTTACTCCCTCCCCTCATCACCATTATCCCTCCCCCTCCCCCACACTTTGGCCACTACATACTCCCCCACCACTACAACACCTCTCTCTCTCTCTCTCTCTCTCTCTCTCTCTCTCTCTCTCTCTCTCTCTCTCTCTCTCTCTCTCTCTCTCTATCACTACCACCGGTCTCTTCCTCGATGGCCACCACACCCTGAACGGCGGAATACGATTGTTCGGTGGTACGACCACTCATCCCCGTGACTTTCCCTTCTCATACCTCCCAACAAAGACGTATTTTCCCAAGATATATCACCACAGCAGAAAAACTGTGGTGTAGTGGTTAGCCTTCCTAACCGTCACGCATTCACGGACTGCCCAGGGTCGAGCGCATAGGTTCGAATCCGGGTTGTGGCAGTCGGTCCACAGTCAACCCAACTGTTCATCCAGCCTTAAGGGTTGGCCTATAAAATGGGTACCTGGCTCAGGCTAGTATACATGTCGCGGGAGACAGCGACAAAGCAAAATAAATAAATAAATATATATATATATATATATATATATATATATATATATATATATATATATATATATATATATATATATATATATATATATCTGCAGAGCCTTCACTTCACCAAATGCACAATCACCACTGGAAAGAGAAAATGAGAGATGGTAAGTACTTTCGTTTATTACAAGGTCACACAGAGTGGGGGAGATACAAGTGTTGATGTCCTTAAAAGCACAGAGGTAGCAGCAGTGAAGCGGGGCTTCACTTATGCCCGTGGAGAGCAGGTGGGCACTAATTACGTGTCTGACCTTCCTCTACTTACATGGTGTGTGCACAGGCTTATTCTGGGGGATATCATTAATGATTATAACAGTTAGCAGTTTGTCACATTTAAAATGGCCAAAGGACATATTTATATTATGATCAGATGTACCACAGATCAAACATGATTCAATTACATTTCTTTCACTGAAACAATTTGATTTAGCTATGGTCTGAGCTCCTTCCCAATCGATATGGTGATCAAAGGCAGCTTTATGTTGGAATAATCCGTTGCTCTGTTGGGCTAACCTAACACTGTACTTGTGTTGTGAGACCTCACTCTCCATATCTTTCCCCAATTGTCCAATATCAAACTGGTTACAGTCTTTACATGGGACTTTACAAACAACACCTGTATTATCTTATGAGCAGGGCTTTCTTGATGGTGTTGTCATATTTGAATACAACTTGCACACTAAGTTTTTTTGAGAATATAAACACATTCGAGACAGTTCTCATGGAAGGGAAGAACAAAGTGTTCTTCGGTAACTTTTATGCTCTGGCTTATCATTTTGGTCACTATAGAAACGTTTCTCTCACGTATTCTGAGACGGGTCAAGTAAAAATCTACTGGGTATCTTAGCCACCTTAAACACGGTCACTTTTATCATTTGTGCCGAGTTAACTATGATCTCAGTGAATGATCATTATACGTGCACAAAATCTACACCCGTACTATGCATAATAACGTATTAAAAAAACTAATGGGTGGCCACATGTCATTCAAATTCACATCCAAATTCACTCTGGTATTATGCATGTCAACGTGTCTCAATTATACCTCACCAAAGCATTATGAGTTATATGTAATTCGAATGGGTGGTCACATGTCGAGCAAAATTACTCCAGTGTTGCGCATTACAACGTGTGTTCAACTTGACCCTAATAGGTGGACATAAGCCAACCAAAAATCCCTCCTGTACTATGCAATGTAACATTTGTTAAACGTAACAATAATGGGCGATCACACGCCTTCCAATATCCGCCATGTACCATGCAGCATGTGTTAAACGTAACCCTAATAATGTGTGGCAGCACGCCAACGAATAACAACTGTTCTGTACAACATGTGTTACATATACCCGTGATGGCTGACCACATGTTAACCCAGAGGGCGTGGCTGCTGCCTCCATGACCAGCGAGGGTCATCCCTCACGTCGCCCTCCCTTGCAAGGCTTCACCTGCAGACATCACCAAACATGTCAGACACGTCCACCATACACTCGTGTGACGCCCGCGCGCCAAGCCACACGCCAGCCCGACCCTCTACATGTGATCAACTCCCATATCGAGAGATGTGTGAAACCTTCTGCAATCACCTTGAACCACTCTTACCATATACATACAGCGAACGCATGGGTTCATACGCATATAACACAGGCATAATACATTAATACATACAGTAGACGCACGGGTTCATACGCATATAACATAGGCATAATACAGTAATACATACAGTAGACGCACGGGTTCATACGCATATAACACAGGCATAATACAGTAATACATACAGTAGACGCACGGGTTCATACGCATATAACATAGGCATAATACAGTAATACATACAGTAGACGCACGGGTTCATACGCATATAACACAGGCATAATACAGTAATACATACAGTAGACGCACGGGTTCATACGCATATAACACAGGCATAATACAGTAATACATACAGTAGACGCACGGGTTCATACGCATATAACACAGGCATAATACAGCAATACATACAGCAGACGCACGGGTTCATACGCATATAACATAGGCATAATACAGCAATACATACAGTAGACGCACGGGTTCATACGCATATAACACAGGCATAATACATTAATACATACAGTAGACGCACGGGTTCATACGCATATAACACAGGCATAATACAGCAATACATACAGCAGACGCATGGATTCATACGCATATAACATAGGCATAATACAGCAATACATACAGTAGACGCATGGATTCATACGCATATAACATAGGCATAATACAGCAATACATACAGTAGACGCACGGGTTCATACGCATATAACACAGGCATAATACAGCAATACATACAGCAGACGCACGGGTTCATACGCATATAACACAGGCATAATACAGCAATACATACAGCAGACGCACGGGTTCATACGCATATAACACAGGCATAATACAGCAATACATACAGCAGACGCACGGGTTCATACGCATATATATGAACATAGGCACAATAACACAGTCCTACTAGACGCAGCGTAGGGCGTCACGACCGGTTGATTAATACACACGTACGTCAACTACGTCATAGACGGCAGAGCACGACGGGTTAATACATACATACAGAACCAACGGTACAACAGATCACAACAGCCCCGGCAAACAAGGCGCTGCCACTAGCTAATGCAAATGGCATCGGCGCCACAACCTTAAATGGCCCAGCCTAGATAAAGGGCTGGACATACCGAATACCGGGACAATAAACCCATACACTCCCGGGCACACATAAAAGGCACGAAAATGGATGATCACACGTCCGAAAACATCGGTGGCCAAGGTCGCGTGGGAGGAGGAAGACCCACAAAAACCCGGCGGCAGGTGAGGCCAGCAGCAGCAGCATCATAACACCATACGGGAGGGCCAGCGTGTGTGTGTGGCCAACTGGAGTGGACGTGCCCTTACCTGTACCTTCCTTATGACACACACACTACCACACCCGCACCACCACCACCACACGCCTCCTGACTTACCTGTGCCTTTTTCTCTCAAAACCAGACTATATATATATATATATATATATATATATATATATATATATATATATATATATATATATATATATATATATATATATATATTGTATTTTTTCTTAACTTTCTAAAAATGGGAAACAGAAGAAGGAGTCACGCGGGGAGTGCTCATCCTCCTCGAAGGCTCAGATTGGGGTGCCTAAATGTGTGTGGATGTAACCAAGATGTGAAAAAAGGAGAGATAGGTAGTATGTTTGAGGAAAGGGACCTGGATGTTTTGGCTCTGAGTGAAACGAAGCTCAAGGGTAAAGGGGAAGAGTGGTTTGGGAATGTCTGGGGAGTAAAGTCAGGGGTTAGTGAGAGGACAAGAGCAAGGGAAGGAGTAGCAGTACTCCTGAAACAGGAGTTGTGGGAGTATGTGATAGAATGTAAGAAAGTAAATTCTCGATTAATATGGGTAAAACTGAAAGTTGATGGAGAGAGATGGGTGATTATTGGTGCATATGCACCTGGGCATGAAAAGAAAGATCATGAGAGGCAAGTATTTGGGAGCAGCTGAATGAGTGTGTTAGTGGTTTTGATGCACGAGACCGGGTTATAGTGATGGGTGATTTGAATGCAAAGGTGAGTAATGTGGCAGTTGAGGGAATAATTGGTATACATGGGGTGTTCAGTGTTGTAAATGGAAATGGTGAAGAGCTTGTAGATTTATGTGCTGAAAAAGGACTGATGATTGGGAATACCTGGTTTAAAAAGCGAGATATACATAAGTATACTTATGTAAGTAGGAGAGATGGCCAGAGAGCGTTATTGGATTACGTGTTAATTGACAGGCGCGCGAAAGAGAGACTTTTGGATGTTAATGTGCTGAGAGGTGCAACTGGAGAGATGTCTGATCATTATCTTGTGGAGGCTAAGGTGAAGATTTGTATGGGTTTTCAGAAAAGAAGAGTGAATGTTGGGGTGAAGAGGGTGGTGAGAGTAAGTGAGCTTGGGAAGGAGACTTGTGTGAGGAAGTACCAGGAGAGACTGAGTACAGAATGGAAAAAGGTGAGAACAATGGAAGTAAGGGGAGTGGGGGAGGAATGGGATGTATTTAGGGAAGCAGTGATGGATTGCGCAAAAGATGCTTGTGGCATGAGAAGAGTGGGAGGTGGGTTGATTAGAAAGGGTAGTGAGTGGTGGGATGAAGAAGTAAGAGTATTAGTGAAAGAGAAGAGAGAGGCATTTGGACGATTTTTGCAGGGAAAAAATGCAATTGAGTGGGAGACGTATAAAAGAAAGAGACAGGAGGTCAAGAGAAAGGTGCAAGAGGTGAAAAAAAGGGCAAATGAGAGTTGGGGTGAGAGAGTATCATTAAATTTTAGGGAGAATAAAAAGATGTTCTGGAAGGAGGTAAATAAAGTGCGTAAGACAAGGGAGCAAATGGGAACTTCAGTGAAGGGCGCAAATGGGGAGGTGATAACAAGTAGTGGTGATGTGAGAAGGAGATGGAGTGAGTATTTTGAAGGTTTGTTGAATGTGTTTGATGATAGAGTGGCAGATATAGGGTGTTTTGGTCGAGGTGGTGTGCAAAGTGAGAAGGTTAGGGAAAATGATTTGGTAAACAGAGAAGAGGCAGTAAAAGCTTTGCGGAAGATGAAAGCCGGCAAGGCAGCGGGTTTGGATGGTATTGCAGTGGAATTTATTAAAAAAG
>NC_092295.1:8935055-8947555 GCF_036320965.1 Panulirus ornatus
CTGTTACACTCACCAGCTACACCCACTACACCTTCACTGTTACACTTACCACCTACACCTACTACACCTTCACAGTTACACTTACCACCTACACCCACTACACCTTTATTGTTACACTTACCACCTACACCCACGACACCTTTACTGTTACACTTACCACCTACACCCACGACACCTTCACTGTTACACTTACCACCTACACCCACTACACCTTCACTGTTACACTTACCACCTACACCCACTACACTTTCACTGTTACACTTACCACCTACACCCACTACACCTTCACTGTTACACTTACCACCTACACCCACTACACCTTCACTGTTACACTTACTACCTACACCCACGACACCTTTACTGTTACACTTACCACCTACACCCACTACACCTTCACTATTACACTTACCACCTACACCTACTACACCTTCACTATTACACTTACCACCTACACCCACGACACCTTCACTGTTACACTTACCACCTACACCCACTACACCTTCACTGTTACACTCACCAGCTACACTCACTACACCTTCACTGTTACACTTATCACCTACACCCACTACTCTTTCACTGTTACACTCACCAGCTACACCCACTACACCTTCACTGTTACACTTACCACCTACACCCACGACACCTTCACTGTTACACTTACCACCTACACCCACGACACCTTCACTGTTACACTCACCACCTACAACCACTACACTTTCACTGTCACACTTACCACCTACACCCACTACACCTTCACTGTTACACTTACCACCTACACCCACGACACTTTCACTGTTACACTCACCAGCTACACCCACTACACCTTCACTGTTACACTTACCACCTACACCCACGACACCTTCACTGTTACACTTACCACCTACACCCACTACACTTTCACTGTTACACTCACCAGCTACACCCACTACACCTTCACTGTTACACTTACCACCTACACCCACGACACCTTCACTGCTACACTTACCACCTACACCCACTACACCTTCACTGTTACACTTACCACCTACACCCACTACACTTTCACTGTTACACTCACCAGCTACACCCACTACACCTTCACTGTTACACTCACCAGTTACACCTACTACACCTTCCTCTCAAAAGCTAATGTTATACAGGCTGTTACAGGCATCTACGTAGAGTCGATCGACCTAACGGATGATCATAATGGTGGCGGATGGCAAGTAGACTGCCTGAGCTACGATGATCGCCCATAGTGAACATGACTCAATATCATTATCATCTTTGGTAACACCTGCAGATCGACGCTCCAACCAATGACTCGACCGCCTGAACACATGGGTGCAACCCCAGACTCGACCCCCGAACACATGGGTGCAACTCCTGACTCGACCCCCTGAACACATGGGTGCAATCCCTGACTCGATCCCCTGATTACATGGGTGCAACTACTGACTCGACCCCCTGAATACATGGGTGCAACCCAGACTCGACCCCCTGAATACATGGGTGCAACCCCTGACTCGACCCCCTGAACACATGGGTGCAATCCCAGACTCGACCCCCTGAACACATGGGTGCAACTCCTGACTCGACCCCCTGAACACATGGGTGCAATCCCAGACTCGACCCCCTGAACACATGGGTGCAACCCCAGACTCGACCCCCGAACACATGGGTGCAACTCCTGACTCGACCCCTGAACACATGGGTGCAACCCCTGACTTGACCCCCTGAACACATGGGTGCAACCCCAGACTCGACCCCCGAACACATGGGTGCAACTCCTGACTCGACCCCCTGAACACATGGGTGCAACCCCAGACTCGACCCCCGAACACATGGGTGCAACTCCTGACTCGACCCCCTGAACACATGGGTGCAACCCCAGACTCGACCCCCGAACACATGGGTGCAACTCCTGACTCGACCCCCTGAACACATGGGTGCAATCCCAGACTCGATCCCCTGATTACATGGGTGCAACTACTGACTCGACCCCCTGATTACATGGGTGCAATCCCAGACTCGACCCCCTGAACACATGGGTGCAACTCCTGACTCGACCCCCAGAACACATGGGTGCAACCCCAGACTCGACCCCCTGAACACATGGGTGCAACTCCTCACTCGACCCCCTGATTACATGGGTGCAATCCCAGACTCGACCCCCTGAACACATGGGTGCAACTCCTGACTCGACCCCCTGAACACATGGGTGCAATCCCAGACTCGACCCCCTGAACACATGGGTGCAACTCCTGACTCGACCCCCTGAACACATGGGTGCAACCCCAGACTCGACCCCCGAACACATGGGTGCATCTCCTGACTCGACCCCGTGAACACATGGGTGCAACCCCAGACTCGACCCCCTGAACACATGGGTGCAACCCCTGACTCGACCCCCGAACACATGGGTGCAACTCCTGACTCGACCCCCTGAACACATGGGTGCAACCCCAGACTCGACCCCCTGAACACATGGGTGTAAACCCAGACTCGACCCCCTGAACACATGGGTGCAACCCCTGACTCGACCCCCTGAACACATGGGTGCAACCCCTGACTCGACCCCCTGAACACATGGGTGCAGCCCCTGAACAAGTCAGTGCAACCCCAAAATACGTCAGTGCAACCCCTGAACACGTCAGTGCAACCCCTGAACACGTCAGTGTAGCCCCAAAATACGTCAGTGCAACCCCTGAACACGTCAGAGCAACCCTTGAATACGTCAGTGCAACCCTAAACACGTCAGTGCAGCCCCTGAACACGTCAGTGCAACCCCTAAACACGTCAGTGCAACCCATGAACACGACAGTGCAGCCCCAAAATATGAGTGTAACCCCTGAACACGTCAGCGCAACCTCTGAACACGTCAGTGTAGCCCCAAAATACGTCAGGGCCACCCTTGAATACGTCAGTGCAACCCCTGAACACGTCAGTGCAACCCCTGAACACGTCAGTGCAGCCCCTGAACACGTCAGTGCAACAGTTGAACACGTCAGTTCAACCGTTGAACACGTAAGTACAACCCCTGAAAGCATCAAAGCAACCCTGGAACACGTCAGTGCAAACCTTGAACACATAAGTACAACCCCTGAACACGTCAGTGCAACCCATGAACACGTTAGTGCAACCCCTGAACACGTCAGTGCAACCCCTGAACAAGTCGGTGCAACCCCAGAACAAGTCAGCGCAACCCATAAATACGTCAGTGCAGCCTTGAACACGTCAGTGCAACCCCTAAATACGTCAGCGCAGCCTTGAATACGTCAGTGCAATCCATGAACACGTCAGTGCAAACCTTAAACACGTACGTGCAACCCCTGAACAAGTCAGTGCAACCCCTAAATATGTCAGTGCAGCCCTGAACACGTCAGCGCAACCCCTTAATACGTCAGTGCAGCACTGAACACGTCAGTGCAACCCCTAAATACGTCAATGCAACCCCTAAATACGTCAGTGCAGCCTTGAACACGTCAGCGCAACCCCTTAATACGTCAGTGCAGCACTGAACACGTCAGTGCAACCCCTAAATATGTCAGTGCAGCCTTGAACACGACAGTGCAACCCCTAAATACGTCAATGCAACCCCTAAATACGTCAGTGCAGCCTTGAACACGTCAGCGCAACCCCTGAACACGTCAGTGCAACCCCTAAATACGTCAGTGCAACCCCTGAACACGTCAGTGCAACCAGTAAATATGTCAGTGCAGCCTTGAACACGTCAGTGCAACCCCTAAATGCGTCAGTGCAGCCTTGAACACGTCAGCGCAACCCTAAATAAGTCAGTGCAGCACTGAACACGTCAGTGAAGCCTTGAACACGTCTGTGCAAACCCTAAATACGTCAATGCAGCCCTAAACACGTCAGTGCAACCCTTGAACATGTAAATGCAGCTCCTGAACACGTCAGTGCAACCCTTGAACACATCAAAGCAACCCCTGAACACGTCAGTGCAACCCTTAAATACATCAGTGCAGCCCTGAACGTCAGTGCAGCCTTGAACACGATAGTGCAACCCCTGAACACATCAAAGCAACCTATGAAAATGTCAGTGCAACCCTTGAACATGTAAATGCAACCTCTGAACACGTCAGTGCAACCCTTGAACACATCAAAACAACCCTTGGACACATCAGTGCAAACCTTGAACACGGAAGTGCAATCCCTGAACACATAGGTGCAACCCATGAACACGTCAGTGCAACCTCTAAACACATCAGTGCAGCCCTGAACACGTCAGTGCAACCCCTAAATACATCAGTGCAGCCTTGAACACGTCAGTAGAACCCCTGAACACATCAAAGCAACCCATGAACACGTCAGTGCAACCCCTGAACACGTCAGTGCAACCTCTAAATACGTCAGTTCAGCCCTGAACACGTCAGTGCAACCCCTAAACACATTAAAGAAACCCATGAACGCGTCAGTGCAACCCTTGAACATGTAAATGCAGCCCCTGAACACGTAAGTGCAACCCCTGAACACATCAAAGCAACCCTTGAACAAGTCAGTGCAGCCCATGACCACGTCAGTGCAACCCATGAACACGTCAGTACAACCCTTGAACACGTCAGTACAACCCTTGAACACGTCAGTACAACCCTTGAACACGTCAGTACAACCCATGAACACGTCAGTGCAACCCCTAAATACGTCAGTGCAGCCCTGAACACGTCAGTGCAACCCCTAAATACGTCAGTGCAGCCTTGAACACGTCAGTGCAACCCCTAAATACGTCAGTGCAGCACTGAACACGTCAGTGCAACCCCTAAATACGTCAGTGCAGCACTGAACACGTCAGTACAACCCATAACACCAGTGCAAACCATGAACACGCCAGTGCAACCCATGAACACGCCAGTGCAACCACAGAAAACGTCAGTGCAACCCATGAACACGTCAGTGCAAACCATGAACACCAGTGCAACCCATGAACACTTCAGTGCAACCCATGAACACTTCAGTACAACCCTTGAACACGTTAGTACAACCACAGAACACGTCAGTCCAACCCATGAACACATCAGTACAACTCATGAACACGTCAGTGCAACCCACGAACACGTCAGTGTTGTCGTGCTCTGGGGGGGTACCATCGTCGCTGTAGGATCATATCATCGTGTTCAAGGGTCGTGCCGTCATGCACATGGGTGGTACCGTCATGCACATGGGTCGTGCCGTCATGCACATGGGTCGTACCGTCATGCACATGGGTCGTACCAGCAAGCACATGGGTCGTACCGTCATGCACATGGGTCGTACCCTCATGCACATGGGTCGTACCGTCATGCACATGGGTCGTGCCGTCATGCACATGGGTCGTACCGTCATGCACATGGGTCGTGCCGTCATGCACATGGGTCGTACCCTCATGCACATGGGTCGCACCTTCGTGCTCTGCGGCCACAGGTCTGGCTAAAATGCACAATCGTACTCAAGGGTCATATCGTCGTGCTCAAAGACCGTACCGCCGTGCTCTAGGGTCAAACAGTCGTGTTCTAGGGTCATAGCGTCATGCTAAAGGGCTGTAGCGTCGTGCTTAGGGGTTATAGCATCGTGCTCAGGGACTGCAGCGTCGTGCTCAGGGGTTGTAGCCGTCGTGCTCAGGGGCTGCAGCGTCGTGCTCAGGGACTGTAGCGTCGTGCTCAGGGGTTGTAGCCGTCGTGCTCAGGGGCTGTAGCGTCGTGCTCAGGGACTGTAGCGTCGTGCTCAGGGGTTGTAGCCGTCGTGCTCAGGGGCTGCAGCGTCGTGCTCAGGGACTGTAGCGTCGTGCTCAGGGGCTGCAGCGTCGTGCTCAGGGACTGTAGCGTCGTGCTCAGGGACTGTAGCGTCGTGCTCAGGGACTGTAGCGTCGTGCTCAGGGACTGTAGCGTCGTGCTCAGGGACTGTAGCGTCGTGCTCAGGGACTGTAGCGTCGTGCTCAGGGGCTGTAGCCGTCGCGCTCAGGGGCTGTAGCCGTCGCGCTCAGGGGCTGTAGCCGTCGTGCTCAGGGGCTGTAGCGTCGTGCTCAGGGGCTGTAGCCGTCGTGCTCAGGGACTGTAGCGTCGTGCTCAGGGGCTGTAGCCGTCGTGCTCAGGGGCTGTAGCCGTCGTGCTCAGGGGCTGTAGCCGTCGTGCTCAGGGGCTGTAGCGTCGTGCTCAGGGGCTGTAGCCGTCGTGCTCAGGGACTGTAGCGTCGTGCTCAGGGACTGTAGCGTCGTGCTCAGGGACTGTAGCGTCGTGCTCAGGGACTGTAGCGTCGTGCTCAGGGGCTGTAGCGTCGTGCTCAGGGACTGTAGCGTCGTGCTCAGGGACTGTAACGTCGTGCTCAGGGGCTGTAGCCGTCGTGCTCAGGGACTGTAGCGTCGTGCTCAGGGACTGTAGCGTCGTGCTCAGGGGCTGTAGCCGTCGTGCTCAGGGACTGTAGCGTCGTGCTCAGGGACTGTAGCCGTCGTGCTCAGGGACTGTAGCGTCGTGCTCAGGGACTGTAGCCGTCGTGCTCAGGGGCTGTAGCCGTCGTGCTCAGGGACTGTAGCGTCGTGCTCAGGGGCTGTAGAGTCGTGCTCAGGGGCTGTAGCGTCGTGCTCAGGGGCTGTAGCGTCGTGCTCAGGGGCTGTAGCGTCGTGCTCAGGGACTGCAGCGTCGTGCTCAGGGACTGTAGCGTCGTGCTCAGGGGCTGTAGCCGTCGTGCTCAGGGGCTGTAGCGTCGTGCTCAGGGGCTGTAGCGTCGTGCTCAGGGACTGTAGCGTCGTGCTCAGGGACTGTAGCGTCGTGCTCAGGGGCTGTAGCGTCGTGCTCAGGGGCTGTAGCGTCGTGCTCAGGGGCTGGAGCGTCGTGCTCAGGGACTGTAGCGTCGTGCTCAGGGACTGTAGCGTCGTGCTCAGGGGCTGTAGCCGTCGTGCTCAGGGACTGTAGCGTCGTGCTCAGGGGCTGTAGCCGTCGTGCTCAGGGACTGTAGCGTCGTGCTCAGGGGCTGTAGCCGTCGTGCTCAGGGGCTGTAGCGTCGTGCTCAGGGGCTGTAGCGTCGTGCTCAGGGACTGTAGCGTCGTGCTCAGGGACTGTAGCGTCGTGCTCAGGGGCTGTAGCGTCGTGCTCAGGGGCTGTAGCGTCGTGCTCAGGGACTGTAGCGTCGTGCTCAGGGGCTGTAGCCGTCGTGCTCAGGGGCTGTAGCGTCGTGCTAAAGGGCTGTAGCGTCGTGCTCAGGGGCTGTAGCGTCGTGCTCAGGGACTGTAGAATCGTGCTCAGGGACTGTAGCGTCGTGCTCAGGGGCTGCAGCCGTCGTGCTCAGGGGCTGTAGCGTCGTGCTCAGGGGCTGTAGCGTCGTGCTCAGGGACTGTAGCGTCGTGCTCAGGGACTGTAGCGTCGTGCTCAGGGGCTATAACGTCGTGCTCAGGGGCTGTAGCGTCGTGCTCAGGGGCTGTAGCGTCGTGCTCAGGGACTGTAGCGTCGTGCTCAGGGGCTGTAGCGTCGTGCTCAGGGACTATAGCGTCGTGCTCAGGGGCTGTAGCCGTCGTGCTCAGGGGCTGTAGCGTCGTGGTCAGGGGCTGTAGCCGTCGTGCTCAGGGACTGTAGCGTCGTACTCAGGGACTGTAGCGTCGTGCTCAGGGGCTGTAGCCGTCGTGCTCAGGGGCTGTAGCATCGTGCTCAGGGACTGTAGCGTCGTGCTCAGGGGTTGTAGCCGTCGTGCTCAGGGGTTGTAGCCGTCGTGCTCAGGGGCTGTAGCGTCGTGCTCAGGGGCTGTAGCGTCGTGCTCAGGGACTGTAGCGTCGTGCTCAGGGGTTGTAGCCGTCGTGTTCAGGGGCTGTAGCGTCGTGCTCAGGGGCTGTAGCGTCGTGCTCAGGGACTGTAGCGTCGTGCTCAGGGGTTGTAGCCGTCGTGTTCTGGGGTTGTAGCGTCGTGCTCAGGGGCTGTAGCGTTGTGTTTAAGGGCCTTAGAGGCGTCCCCCCCCCCCGTAAGGAGGTTACATTACATGTGAAACTTCATCTTTGGTGGTGTTGTATCACTTGGGAATACAGTCCCGCCAAAGAACTTCTCATTCCAAAGGCGTCTACATTTCCCCACTACTGGATGTAGCGCAGCCTTTATATAAAGTCCAGTGGGGTTGCTCCTAGATAACCCAGGTAACCACTTCATCAACCAGCCCCTACAGCTGACGACCATTACCCAGTTTTCACCGTCTTCATACACAGTGACGCCCTGTGAACGTGGCACTGCACCATGATGACGTCATACGAGGCAGTCATAATGCTGGGAGCTCATTATGACGCACTCTGGTCATGTAGCTAACGACTGTATGACTGTACCAGGTCAGATGACCTTATCAACCCGTGTGTCCCCAGGTGGAGGGCGGCGGGCCGCTCTTGACACAGGGGTACACCACACCTCCACCTTCCCCTTCCTCCCGGATGTCAGTACATTCCTCCCTCAAACTCCCCACCCCACACACACACACACACACACACACACACACACACACACGTTCACTTAACACTGAAACCCTCTGCATCTACAGTGGACCACTGCCTACTCTCGACCGTCATGCTCACAAGGTGGAAAGTACAAGCATCAGTCGACATGGCACCTAATCGTACCCAGGGAAACACTAGCAGGATTCGCATCCCACAAACACAACACCTGAAGGGTTTCAGTTTGCGTTGTCGTAACAGCATTCTGACGGCCAGCCCCTCGCTCATGTCATCAAACATGTGTGATGACCGAAGCCATCACCATCATCATCATCATCACCATCATCATTATCATCATCATCATCATTATTATTGCAGATTACAACTTCTGTATTTCTGAAACCTAACTGCCTTTCCTGCCTGAATGAGGTAGCGTCGGGAATAAAAGAAAAATGGCCTCAGTTGCATACATCCAATGTCTAGGTGTCATGTATTAATGTATGGAAACCAGAGATCATCATCCACACCTAAGTATCTCAAGTGCCTGGTTCAGCCTACTGACAGCACGTCCCCCCCCCCCCCCCCATACAACCCATGCCTCTAACACAATGTTTGCCTCTTACCCTCCTGAATGATCAGGCCCCGATACCCCAAGGCTTCCCACATTAAATCTTTTGCCTCCTTTCTGGTTAACTCCCGAGATTTTGGCGAAACCTTTTTCCTTGGCCATCGACATTTCCAGAGGAAATGAAAGAGCGAGACATAAGGCTTTTCTTACCAAACTTCCTTTATCAGGTTTCCCTCTCTTCCCCGACGCAGTACTTCCTCTCTGGTCGTTCTACTAAAACAGTCGTCGATGTAGCGACTTCAGCATCCTTTTCTAGCAATAGTGGTGTTCCCTGGGGATCTGTCCTACTGCCTACTCTCTTAACACAATACACAACACAAAACCCCCGACTCAATTCCAAATAGAAAAAAAAAAAAACCAGTTTCTAACACAATTACCCCGACACAACATCTATTGTAACACCCCATCAGAATACCTAACACAACACGCACTAAACAGCGCCTACCACAACACCACAACACGATACCTAATACAAAACCCCGACCCAGTTTCTAACACAACTCCCCCGACACAATACCTAACACAGCATCCCGTCAAAATACATAGCACAACACCCTCTATATAGTATCCTACCACAACACAATGCCTAATACAAAACCCCAAAACATTTCCTAACACAACACCCCGAGACAATACCCAACACAATACCGACACAATGTAACACAAAACCCTAACACAATACAACGACAAGACCAAGACATAAGGGCTAACCCAACTTCAAAATCTGACCCTCTCCTCTTCTGCAGGTATTACTTTGGTTTCTGCCCCTAAGAGTTGGCTACTTGTGTACCCCCCACTACCGGCTTGACCACGCAATACTTGGCAAGCTGCTGTGTCAAATGATTACAGTGTTGCCCTTGGCAACTCAAGGGTGGGCCGTTTTGATACCTGTTTCTATCCCTATACCTCGAAGCTTTGGAACTCTCTATCCTCTCATGTCTTTCCCAACAACTATGACCTGGCACATTTTAAAAGACAGGTTTTTCACATCCTCCAAAATTCGTAAATAATTTCCCGTTTTCTCTTCCTTCCCTAACACAACTCCTAACACATCACCCCAATATAACTCCAAATACATCACCCTAACACAACTCTTAACACATCATCCCGACACAATTTGTAACGCAAGATTCCCGAAACATCTAACGCAACACCCAGACACAAGCCCTAACTCAACACGCCAACACAATACCTAGCGTAGATGGCGTCTGAAAGGGGCGGGAGCTGGTGCCTGCAAAACCTTGTCGTCCTTGCACTGCAATTTCTAAAAGTTGGAACACAAGAAGAATCCAAACGAGGAGTGCTCATCCTCCTCGAAGGCTCAGGCTGGGGTGTCTCAATGTGCGTGATTGTAACCAGGATGAGATGATGTGAGAAAGGTAGTATGTTTGGGGAGAAACCTCTAAGTAAAACTAAGTTCAAGGGGAAGGGAGATTACGAGAGGTGGGTGATTCTTAGTGCTTATGCACAAGGTATCGAGAGGCGTAAGGAAGAGAGGCGAGAGTCTTGGAAGGATCTAAGTGTGTGTAACAGCAATTCGAACGCGAGAGACATCAAGTATTAGTGATGGGTGACATGAATGCAAGAATGGATGATGTGATAAGTGATGGTATACTTGGGGCATACGTGGCACCTTGTGCTGTGAATGGAAATGGTGAACACTGTGTGGAGTTGTGTGTTGAAAAATGACATAACATACGTGAACATGAGTGAATCGATGACAAGGGCACTACTGGATTATGTATCCCTAACCAGGAGAACTAAAGAGAAACTCTTGGATGTAAATGCGTTGAGAGCGGCAGCTGGAGGGATGTCTGATCACTTTTCTTCGTGGAAAACGAGGATCTAAGTTTGCGTAGGATTTTGGAAAAGAGAAGTGATATGGTTGAGAAAAGGTTGGTGAAAGTAAGCTTGGAAAAGAGTGTGCGAGGAAAAGTTGAGCGAAGAACTGTACAAGGTGAAAGTACATGAAACTAGGGAAGTAGATGAGAATCGGGAAGGTACTTAGGGAAGCACTGCTGACAGGAGTATGTTACACACAGAATGTGGAGATGAGCCGGAAAGAAAAGGTAGCGAATGGTGGGATGAGGAGTACAGTTGGTATGTTACACACAGAGGGTGGAGATGGGCCAGAGAGAAAAGGTTGAGAGTGGTGGGATGAGGAAGTACAGTTGTTAGTGTAAGGGAAGTTACCTGGGCGTTACCTGCGAGGACGGAGTGCCAGTGTCCAGATGTACAACACAGCTGGGCACGAGGAAGGTGCAAAGCTGTTGAAAAAAGGGTCAAATGAGAGGTGAGGTGACAGAGCGTCGGCGAACTTCAGGGAGAACAGAAATAATCTTTTGGAAGGAGGTAAACAGAGTGAGATAAATAAAAGAACATTTAGGATTATCTGTGAAAGGAGAAGATAGGGAAGCGCAAACAGGCGAGGAAGAAGTGTAGAGATGGAGTGATATTTTTGAGGAGTGTTGAAGGTCACAAAGGATAGAGTATCATATGTAGGTTGTTTGGATCCGAAAATATGCGAAGTGTCATGACCTATGCTTTGGTAAAGATATGAGATGGAGAAAGCACTGCGTAATATGAAGAGGGGTAAAGCGGCTGGCGTGGATAGGATTGCAAAAGAATTTCATAAAAAAGGGGATGATTGTTGTGTTCAGTGGTTAGTCTGGACCTTTAACGTAGGTATGGCTCATGGTGTAGTGTCTGAGGACACTACTGTATGGGGCAAGCGGACAGAGGTAAACGTTCCAATCACAACTGAGGTTGAGGTTGTTGAGCATAGATGGTAAGTCGGAAGGCAGAGTGGTGCTTCATAGAGTGGTGGCTTGGACATAGCATCAGACTGGGAAAGAACAATGTGGTTTCTGGTGTGGTAGAGGATATGTGGATCAGGTGTTTGCTGTGCAGAATCTGCGAGAAAAACTTAAAAGAGTACGAGAAGGATTTGTATGTGGCATTTATGGATCTGTAGAAATCTTAGGACAGAGTTTGCAGAGATGTTTTGTGGAGGTCTTACGAATACACTGGTGCAGGAAGAAAGTTATCTTAACTAGAGAGGATCTTCTCATCAGGAGAGGAAAGTATGTGTGCGAGTAGCAAGAAAGGAGGGTAAGCGATTTAAGGTGAAGGTAGGTCTGCGGCAAGGGCGTGTGATGTTATCATGGCTATTTAATCCAATTACGGATGGGGTGGTGAAGGAGGTGAATGTGAGGGTCTTGGAGAGATAGAGTGGCAGGTCTGCAGTCTGTTGGGCCAGAGAAGCGAGTCAATTACTGTTTGCTGATGACGAAGATCTGGTGGCAGATACAAATGAGAAACTGCAAAAGCTGGTTTCTTAGTCTGAGAGAGAGTGTGTGAAAGGAGAAAACTGAAAGGAAACGCGAGTAAAAAATAATTAGGTTATAAGTTCCAAAGGGGAGAAAGACAAACTGGTTTAAGCGACTTTCAATGGTGAGGACTGGGAGACAGAGGAATGTTTAAGATAACTGGTGATGG